>NW_010509666.1:1791-28356 GCF_000687285.1 Phaethon lepturus
CTAATCCCTATATAAAGCATACCAACCCAATTCTGACTTGATTTCCCTTTGTATGCTTTTTCCATATTGAACAAGTGATAGAGTGAACCTTGCCATCAAATTCTGTTGTCACACTTTTTGCAAATTCATATTAAATTTTTTTTTTCTACTATCTTTGGTGGTGATACTTTAAGTGGCCTAAACCACTCATTCACAACAATACCAGAGTAACACTGTTGATTTCTTGATAACGTGACCACTGAGCTTAAATCCCAGGCACAGTCAAAGTAACAGCATTTGCATTTCTTTGTGCTTTAGCAGAAGAAAGCTCTTTAAGCCATATGCACACTCTGTGCCGTCCAGTCAGTAATAAACACATCCATTAACATGATTCTGTGGATTACCCAGCGCATGGAGCTTTGAGGTTTAATCTAACACATTTGTGTTCTTGCAGGTTGTTTACATACATTGGTAAGAAACACTTGCACAACTCCTGATCTCTAGCATAGAAATCTCCACACAATCTTGAATAGAAGTCTGTTACTTTGAAAGCTTGTCTGAATCTGAGTTTTATTTCAGGGTTGAGAGACAGAATTAGGCCTTATTTTAACCAGTTCCTCTTTTATGAGTGTTCGTAACTTCTGTCCCGTGGCATTCTGCATTTCCTGCTTCTGCCTTTTTGTGGCATGTCTCACTCGCCACTCTTCTTTTGAGTTCTGGCATCAGGCACCTGGAATAAACATATTCACCTTTTCCACAGTCATTTCAAATCACATTACCATTGATGATACATATGACTCTACCCATTTTATAAAGAAACCAAAGCGCAAAGGGCTTACAAGATAATCTGAACAAGGGTTGAAGCTTTTTAAAAGGGACTTGCAGAAGGAAGGCCTCAAAGGCCTGTACAGTGATCCTATAAACTACCATTCAGCCCTTATCTAAGCTGGAGGCATCTCAGGCTTTCCTTCCGTGAAACTTAGTCAGTTGTCCACAATAATACCGCTGCCCAAACCCCAGAATGGCCCAGCACTGAACACATCGATAACTTAGTGCCTTCTCTCATCTAAGCCAGAGCTGGTATTCCTCCACCTTCAAAGCTCAGTCCAATAGGCTGTTCTCAGAGTTTAGTAAACCCATGGAAACTGGAGCAGCGACTCTGAAAGAGCAGCTCCAGCTACCAGTTTTAAAACACAAATAGCTTTGCTCCCTGTCATGTGCCCGTCCCTACATCTAGCAGAGTAACGGCCCAAATACTTGCCTAGGCATGCAAAGCCGTCTCTTCTGTTGGGGATCACCTAGTTCCAGGAAACCTTCCAAAACACTGGATTGCAGTTTGCTTTGCGCAGCATATTTCCCCCACCCCTTTAGAGGACTTCTGGCTTAACCTGAGTACCAGTACCCAAGTACCTGGCTGAACCCAAGCACAAGTATACACAGGACTGTGATTCTCTCACTTCTAGCCCCTACTCCCAGCATTGTTCAGTACTTCATAGTACGCAGTGTTCATGTGAGGAAAATAAATTTGTGGTTTAAATTTGGTACCCAACGTGATCTCTTATTTGGAGCACGCATTAGGGCATCAGTGGTCCTTTTTTTTCACAGCAGACTTCTTTTGCCTAATTCCACCACCTGCAAGAGCCTAGCACCATCCATTCAGTCTGCCCAAAAGATGACAGTTTGCTATTTGCAGTTGAAATTTTGATACTACAGAAAAGAACATTGATAAGCTGTGATGTGGCATGTTGACTTCATCATAAATGGCAAACTCTGGCTTTATTATTCATTTCATAGGTGACTGAGAGGCTGCAGTAAAAAGTATTTTCCTGTAACTTTTCTGTAACCTTGGAGTGAGGCGTAGTGGCTAACAGTATGCATCTACTGAGTTAGCAGAAAGAGAAAGGCAAAGAAAGGAGAAATAATTGTAATAGTAATTAATTACATTGATTTTTTTAACAGCAGTTTCAGGGGGCATTTAAGGAACTACCAAACAGTAATCATGACATCTATGCCAGTCAAGTTAATAGAGTCTCTAGCAGAGGAATCAAATTAGTGGGCACAATGTACTGTATTAGAGAATGCAAAAAATATATTCTTCCTGAACATACCTGTATAATAATATACTTAATTAACGTTTTTTTTCTACAGCATGTAGGGGAAAAAATGCAAAACATTAACAAAAAGTCACCACACCTCTGTAAGGGACAGTCATGTCTCACACCTCTGCCGGAGTTCTTCGTGTGCATGGACAAGGTTAATGCCGGTAGACTCCATCCACTTGGATTTACAGGAGGCATTTTGTGAGATGCATCAGCAGGTGCGCTTAAAAAAATAATCTCTACTGTGTTAAGAGGAAAAGTCTGTGCATTGATTCACAACTCTTGAACAAAACGTGTACAACAGAGGATAGAAAGAAATGATCAGCAGAAGGGTCTTCAACAGAGTGCAAAAAGCAGCATCTGGCTGGAGTTTGTGCTGTTCAGGACACTCAGAAATGTTTAAGAAAGGAGGTAAATGGTGACGTGAAAATGTGCTGATAGTGCTACTCCTTTGACAAGCACACAGTTAAACTGTGAACCACCTTGCCACAGGATGGTGGGTATGCTACAGATTGACATGTGCACTTATTCCCTGTTTGCCAAATGCTTGGGCACATCTGAAAATTTTCATTCAGTGCGAGTCCCTTGAGGCACTCACTGTGTTAAGGAACTTCATTGCATTGCAAGGGTAGGCTTTCAGAAACAAAAACATTATATAGTCATTACAGGAACCTGTCTCATGTGTGCCTGTCATCACTATGACAGCAAGAGGTGATCCTCAGCAACGGGTACAAGCCCATCATGTGCCATCAACTTGAGAGAGCACATCATAGTGCCGCCTTCATGCTAGTTGATTCTCTGAACTGGATCTTGCTAAGGTTTATGATTGGAAAAGTGCTATGCTCCAATTTTTTGAAAAGCGTCTCTCCTTTAGGATTCAGGTGCTGTAAAATGATTGTCATTTAGCTAATTTTGGTCACATCAGTGCTTGTCCATTAACTCCTGTCAGTGCAGCTTCCCTTGAAGTTGCTATATTTAGATGACTTCATTGATGTGTGAAGCACAGAGAGAAAAATTAAATGCATATCAGCATGCAGGAATAAGTCATCAATTGCCTGGATCACAAAGAATAAAAATGTTCAATAGTTTAATACTATCAAAATTAATGCAGATGAGTCATCCTCACAGTAAGACTACAGACAGTTGGATCGTGACAGTATTCTTCTGTTCTCCTATCCTTCTTGTAATAAGAACAATGTATCATTGTCTCTCATATATTCTGCAAATTACGGAATTGTTTTGCACACCTGCCATCTAACCTTTCAGCATTCTGTACATATCTGCCTGTCTCCTCCATGTCTGTACAAGTTTTTAACATGTATAGAAGAAGCAGCTTGGAAAGTTTATCCAAGCAAAACATACTTAAAAGGTCAGGAAAAGTGAACACACTTCCCTAATTCACAAAATATTCTTGACAAAAAATGGAAAAATTTGTAAAGAGGACATTTTCAAAGTGGTACCTACACACCCAAAAAACACAGAGACTATCCTCACCTTTAAGAGCTACAATTCCTAAAACAAGTACTTCATTTTACCCTAAGGTTACTCATCCAGCAATTCAGATCAGATCTTCTGAGTGCTCAAGCTTCTACTTTTCCAAGATGTAAAACCCATCCTCCCAGGGCAATGTGGAAAGAGCAGCATGTACATCACATAACAAGGGGTGGAAGTGACATCGGAAGAAACAGGTGGGCCCAGTCTATTAATGCGTGGCTCTGTGAATGTTGTCACCACCACAGTTTCAGGTTTTTTGATAACAGAATGGCCTACATGGCACTTGGCTTGCTGGTGTCAGATGGGATTAACCTTTCTCAGAGAGGGAAGAGGGTCTTTGCTCGCAAGCTAACAGGGCTCGTTGACAGGGCTTTAAAATAGACTTGGGGGGGGGAGGGGTATATCAGGCTTGCCCACGACAAGATATGGGATAACACGCCAAGGTTAGAGGGACAGGGTGCTAGGGAGGACCCTCAGCCTGCTGCACCAGTGAAAGACCTCAGAGGAACTATGGGGTGTTCCTCTGAGAGGGTGACATGGCCGACAACCCAGCTGAAATGCTTTTACACCAATGTATACAGCATGGGCAACAAACAGGAGGAGCTGGAAGCCACCACGCTGCTAGAAAGCTACAACCTGGTTGACATTACTGAAAGTTGGGGGGAAGAATCCCACAACCAGCGTGTGGCTATCAATGGCTACAGGCTGTTCAGAAGGGACCGGTGAGGAAGGAGGGGCAGAGGCATTGCCCTCTATGTCAAGAAATAGGTAGAGTGTAAAGAGCTTTCTCTGAAGAACAGCCACGAGCAGGTTGAAAGATTATGGATAAGAATTGGGGACTGAGGCAACAAAGGAAACCTTGTGATTGGTGTCTACTACAGGACACCCGATCAAGGGGAGCCTATTGACGAAGCCTTCTCACTCCAGCTACAGGAGGCGTCCCACTTGCAGTCTCTCATCCCTCTGGGGGACTTCAACTACCCCAACATCTGCTGGAAAAGTAGCATGGTGAGCTGTAGGCAATCCAGGAGACTCCTGGAGTGCACTGAGTAGAACTTCCTATGCCAGGTAATAGCCCCACCAGAGGGGTTGCCATACTGAGCCAGTTGGTCACCAATGCAAGCGAGCTAATTGGTGACATCAAGATTGGAGGCAGCCTGGGCTGCAGTGATCATGCACTGGTGGAGTTTGCAGTTCTGAAGGATATGGGTCAGACAAAGAGTAAAGTCAGGACCCTGAATTTTAGGAAAGCAAACTTCCAGCTTTTCAGAGAGTTAGTCAATAGGACCCCCTGGGAAAGTGCCCTCAGGGACAAATGAGCAGAACAGACCTGGCACATCTTTAAGGACACTTTTCATAGAGCGCAAGAGCTCTCGATCCCCAGGTATAAGAAATCGGGAAAGGAACGCAAAAGACCAGCATGGCTGAGTGGAGAGCTGTTGGTCAAACTAAACGGCAAGGAGGAAATGCACCGGCAGTGGAAGCAGGGACAGGTATCCTGGCAAGAGTACAGGCACGCTGCCCAGTTGTGTAGGGATGGGGTCAGGAGTGCCAAGGCATGGCTGGAGCTGAACTTGTCAAGGGATGTAAAGAATAATAAGGGCTTCTACAGGCATGTCAGCCAGAAAAGGAAGGTCAAAGAAAGTGAGGAGCAAGACTGGCAGGCAGGTAAAAATGGATGAGGAGAAGGCTGAGGTACTCAGTGACTTCTTTGCCTCAGTCTTCACTGGCAGTCTCTCTTCCCACACCTCTCAAGGGGATGGACTTCAAGATGGGGACTGGAGGAACAAAGTCCCTCCCACTGTAAGAGAAGATCAGGTTCGAGACCACCTGAGGAACCTGAATCTGCAAGGCTATGGGACCTGATGAGAAGCATCCCAGAGACCTGAGGGAACTGGCTGACAGAGTTGCCAAGACACTCTCCATGATATGAAAAGTCCTGGCAGGAAGGTGAAGGCCACCTAGTGGCCTTCTATGATGGAGTGACCACACCACTGGACAAGGGAACAGCTACCAATATCATCTATCTGGACGTCTGTAAGGCCTTTGACACAGTCCCCCACGGCATCCTTCCCTCTACGTTGGAGAGCTATGGATTTGATGAGTGGACTGTTGGGTGGATGAGGAATTGGTTGGATGGTCGCATCCAGAGGGTAGTGGTCAATGGCTCAATGTCCAGATGGAAATCTGTGACAAGTGGTGTCCCTCAGGGGTCCGTACTGGGACCAGTACTGTTTAATACTTCATCATTGACACACACAGTGGGATGGAGTGCACCCTCAGCACATTTGCAGACAACACCAAGCTGAGTGTTGCAGCTGACACACCTGAGGGACAGGATGCCATCCAGAGGGACCTGGACAAGCTCAAGGAATGGGCCCATGTGAACCTCATGAGGTTCAACAAGGCCAAGTGCGGGATCCTGTACCTCAGTCGGGGCAAACCTCCTGTATCAATACAGGCTGGAGGATGAAGGGATTGAGAGCAGCCCTGCTGAGAAGGACTTGGGGGTACTGGTGGATGAAAAGCTGGGCATGAGCCAGCAATGTGCGCTCACAGCCCAGAAGGCCAACCGTGTCCTGGGCTGCATCAAAAGAAGCATGGCCAGCAGGTTGAGGGAGGTGATTCTGCCCCTCTACTCTGGAAGTCCAGAGGAGGGCCACAAAATTATCAGAGGGATGGAACACCCCACCTGTGAGGAAAGGCTAAGACAGTTGAGGTTGTTCAGCCTGGAGAAGAGAAGGGTCCAGGGAGACCTTATTGCAGCCTCTCAGTACTTAAAGGGGGCTTATAAGAAAGATGGGGACAGGCTTTTTACCAAGGCCTGTAGTGACAGAACAAAGGGTAATGGTTTTAAACGAAAAGAGGGTAGATTTAGATTAGATATAAGGAAGAAATTTTTCACAGTGAGGGTGGTGAAACAGTGGCAGAGGTTGCCCAGAGAGGTGGTAGATGCCCCATCCCTGGAAACATTCCAGGTCAGGTTGGATGGGGCTCTGAGCAACCTGATCTAGTTGAAGATGTCCATGCTCATTGTTGGGTGGTTGGACTAGATGACCTTTAAAGGTCCCTGCCAATCCAAACTCTTCTTTGACTCTATGATTCTCTGATTCTATGATGTAAGCTGTAGGCATGGGCTTCTTATTATGACTTCTTTCAGCACGAAGCCCCCATGGGTGCATTGCAAGAGTGAGATATATTTATTCTATCAGAGAACTAAGTGCCATGTGCACTTGGTCAGCAGACCCTAAAATAAACCTGTTATTTTTTTGGCAAAGGGGATTCTATAGCGGGAGAGAGGCAAGAGCAGAGAAGAAGAAATAAATATGATTCAGGTCTGCTTGGGAGTTGCAAGAGGGAAACATTAGAGGGAATCAACCTGGTTTTGTAATGTACGAAACATGGAGCCTTTTTGAGCATCAGAGGCTAAGTCCATACAACAATAACGTAAAGCAGGATGGTCTTTGTTTTCTAGATAAACTGAGGCAGAGAAATACAAAGAAACTAGCTCAAGGTCACACAAATGGCGAAAACCAAAGAACATGTTGTAAATCTAAAATACTTCTTTCCCCAAAGCACTGCTCCACAGTATGGAAGAAGACAATAGTGCAAAAATGAAATGAACCTACAGTAATCTGTCTCTAATGAAAGATGGGAAGATATGTATCAGAATGCATCCATCTTTGCATCTTCCAGCACCTTATCTCATACACTATGTCTTAATGCCTGAAGAGGAAGACTGCTAGTTGTCTCTCAGAAGATATGATTTGCTCTTCTTTTCCACTGGTGGAAATTGTGTGTGTTATCTTTAAATTTCGAATAAAATAAAAGGAGCCAATTATTGTAATATGTTTATATTTTGTATTTTATGTTTGTTTATTTATAATTGTAAATATGTATTTCAACTACAGTTGAAGAAGACAGTCACTGACTTTCTTAGTCCTTTTGATGCATTTTTGCTAAAAAACTTCACATCTGAGGTGCTCCTTTGGACTTTTTAGTGGTATGGAACAAAAGATAAAAACGGCTTTTGAAAAATCTCATTGGACATCTAGATATGTCTTTAGGTGCCCAAATTGCCTGAAAAAAAAATCTGGCATGATTTGATGTTGCAAGGAAGTATAAAGATTACTCACATACTGGAGCAAACCTCGGTGATTTTTGATGACCCACTGATACGCAACTGACTTCTTATCCAAGAGAGAAAATGCTGTGACATTTGTAACTTTTGAACGGACCTGACTTATTTTACAGTTCTGGTTTCTCCTTTTTCTATTTCCATCTCATGGGTTTCCCATTTAATCCATCTCTTGCAGCAGACCTCATGTCTGCATCACAGGCATTGGGGAGGACCTGTGGGACAGGGGAATGGGGGACACCAGATTCTTTTCTCTCCTAAGGGTGGAGGCTTGTCACGGAAGAGGCTTCCTTTCACGGACATGGAAAAAATGACTTTCCAATGTGAGGAGATATGGGTGCTTCATTGGACATTTTTTCTGAGTAATTATAGCAAGATTTGCCAACTGTGAACAGGATTTTTACCGCTTTGTCTATCTTTGTTTTCTCTTCTTAATTTATTTTCACTTCAGTGTCTGTGTCATTGTGGGAGATCATTATTCTGTGAACATCTTTTTAAACACGTAAATTCTGCTTCCTGCAATGAATATAGAATTATTTGGCTTCTAGGACACAGAACTTGGCTCATTTTTCTTTTAAATTAATAAGATCCTGGCCTAAAGGATCTGGTAAAGCTAATACACCACAATTTTGCAAATGTCGTACCAGGCAATCTTATGATTGCTCCACAACCTCCTTGAAATTAAACTTTGCATGCTTATTTAAGGAATCACACATATCTTATCCACAATAGGCGTGGTATTTTCAAAAGAAAAATAAACTAACATTTTACTGGAATAAAAACAGCAATATTTTTCCCCCAGTCGAGTGGAATAATGCTATATTGTCAGAGAATTGAAAGTGAAGTACTGTG
This sequence comes from Phaethon lepturus, assembly GCF_000687285.1. Lineage (NCBI taxonomy): Eukaryota > Metazoa > Chordata > Aves > Phaethontiformes > Phaethontidae > Phaethon > Phaethon lepturus. Next base: position 10,354 of record NW_010509666.1, read on the forward strand.
CAGGAACAGGAACAGAAAGGCCAGAGCAAAGCTATTTATAGCTGGGGTTATAATAGCAGAGTACATTATTTTAGGGAGTAGGGACAAGTGTTACTCTCTGTCTCATGAACATACACTTCTGTACTGAAAGCTGGAGCATCTCAGAGTCTTTGCAGCCTACAGCATCTCTCCTCCTCTCACCGTCAGTCTCTGCTGCTTTGTGCTCTTTTCTGCACCAGGGGGTCAGCACCTGAATGTGTAGAAGGTGCACCCTCCTCTGGGAAATTGCTGCTGTACCAGGGGAAATAAAGCCCACATCTGGGTTAAAATTAAAAACAAACAAACCACAATAGATCCTCTAACTTCATCCTCTCTCACAAAAAAAGGGTAGGTCAGAGCAGTAGCTTCTTGGAGGAAAAAGCTACCCAGTGCTGCAGAGAGTAAGCCTGGCCAGAGGACAGAAGGTGGTTACCTAAACCTCAGCAGTAACTCTGCCAAAGTCAGACTTATCACCAGAGCTTATGGAACAGCTTTCTTAATATACAATGACTTTTAGTGCAATTCAGTTCTATGAAATGCTAGAAAAAAGTGTTCTCTCATTGTTCGTTATTTTTCTCCTCAACACTTACTGGATTTCCCTGAAAAAAAGAGAGGGATGTGACCAAGGCACAGCTGCTCACAAGAGGTGCTATGGGAGCAGATGGTGTTATCCCTACCTTGCATCTAATGCTGAATTGTCAAAACTTTTGACTCTCATCAGAAAAAAATGTTGGTTTAGACATATTATTCAACCTGGAAAAAGACGTTGTAAACTTTCAATACAGATATTGAATATAGATAGAATATCCCATGAGACACTTTCAAAATGGAAACTCTTTTGGCTCCCCATTTATACTAACTTCTCATTTGGAAGTTTCCACTAATTCTAATAAAAACACTAATTCAAAATATAAAATTATTAAAACTGGAAGTATTTTGAAGTAATTAATAAACTAAAAGATTGATCCTTTTCAGTGAACACTATAAATGTATGAGCTTGACTTTCTTCTGTCTCCAGGATAACATTTTTTTAAAGGCTCCTGAATGCTTTGCCACACAAGGTACACTATTATTTGCTTAGCTCTCATTACAACAGCATTGCTAATGTCCAGAACTATAGCCAATGTTTAAATAATTATTTGAAAAAAAGGTTCACAATAACTTAATATTCCTCCTAATTTTTCTCTGTTTCTCCTATCTGTGTTTTGAAAAACACAAAAAATAAATAGCAAGTGAATGTTGACAAATGGAAGTCAAAAGACTGGCAGCCCTCTATAAAGCTAAGAGAAATAATCTATTAATAATCTACCTGGAGTCTTAGTCTTTATATTTAGCTTGTCTCTATCCACAGACATGGCTGCTGCTCGTGTGGTGTTCTCACTGGGGCTGGAAGGATTACCAGTAGACCATCTGTTCAGTCAGTGAGAAAAAACGTGATTGACAGATGCCACTGACCTAAGACAGACATCTCCATTTGGTGCTGCCTGCAGAGTATAACTAACTACGTGCCGAGTTGCTTCTTCCTTCAAGCTGTAAATAAGTGACATTCACTCTGAGGTGATAAAACCCGTTTCATGATTGTTACAGCCTGTTTCTCTGACATGTATCCAGCCACTGGGCGCCTGCCTTCCTCCTTTTCGACTTACTAAAACCTGCGAAGTTCTAAATCTAATCTCTAAACCTGCATGATGCTGAGGGGAGGAGGCACCGCAGATATCTGAGGGCAGATAATCCTGTTTGTCTCCAGAACTGTGGAGGCTGCAGAAAGAACTGGCAAGCTGCAAGAGGCCCTGGTATTTGCCCATCGGTGTAAGGACGAGCCATCTCTATGTTGTTGTCATTTAGCCCAGTGTCTGGGATTTGGTTTTGTTTCATCGTTAAATAAAAGTGGTGCTTTTCCAAGAAAGGTCACTGTAAAATTGGATTCAGGGACAGCCTTTTTATTTCTCAATGTGGAGGCAATTTTTGCTCTACTTCAGGACTCACAGCTACCATGCAGACAACTGTCAAGCAAAGGAGACCCTCCAAAATGAAGATGAAGAGAGTGTTAAAGCAGCACAGTGGATCAAGGTAAGACAAAATCCAGGGTTATCCAAATGTCCTGACGGAGCAGGGAAATTTTGTATCGGGAAAGAAGCAGAAAGCAAGTGTTAGTGCCGTGTATAACAGCCATAGACTATTTGTCACCAAGACATTGGTATTCATGTAGTTTTCCTTTATTGCTGAGCATCATCCTCTGCCCTCTGTTCCTCGGCATGTTGCAACCACAGTGACAAAGGAGGTGGTGATCCGCCTTCCTCTTAAGTGTCTGCTTTCAAACAACATATTAAACACATCCATCTAACTCATAAAAATGATTCATACTTTGTGGAGCTGATCTGTGGTTAAAAGGGTGAGGGAAAGCACGTTGCTTCATAGTGTTTAGACACTGAAGAGGTCTGCATTTTTTGCTGATGCTATGTCAGCCGATTTTTATTGGTAGTTAACAAAAGAAGATATCCCAAAGAAATAAAACACAGCATAATACTAAAATCTATTAGGGTGTTAAGAGTAAATCCCCTCTAGTGAACTTGTAGAGCTGAACCATTTTCCTTAATTAAAAACAACAGTCATTTGTCCTCTAGATTTTGTCAAAAGCCTGAAAGCTGCCTTGAGGGGTGAACCAATGTTATTTATGGTGAGCAGCACACTCCCATGCTGCTCAACAGAGCAAGAGAGACACATGCAAGAAACTGTATCTTACTAAAACTTTGGTGCAGAAGTGGTGCACCCTGGTGCACGATAGGGAAGAGAATGTGATAGCAATGTCACACAATCCTGGAACCACAAAGTTGGGGGGTTTTTCAGACTAACTTAGCATCAGAGTGGAGAGGGACGAAGGCAGCCAGCCAAGGTTGTTGGCAGGGTTGGTGAAAGGCAAGATGGGGGAAGAAACCATTCCCCACTCCACATCTGCCCTACAGACATTCAAGTTAAAGCAAGAATTGGCTTCTCCATCCCACCTCCTTAGACAATGCACGTCCATTTCCAGGGGGCCATTTCACTTGAATTACAGGAGTACACTCATCAGAAATCCTAAATTACTTTTGCTGAGAGAAGATACTCAGCCTGCTTCGCCGCTATCGGGAGACTTTTTCTGATGATGAAACAAGTACACTCCTTTCAGAATTTCATGTCATTCTGTCTTATTTGTTCATTTAGCACAGAAGCCTGGAGACTTCTTGGCCCTCTTGAAGGCAGAGGGGGTTTTGTCACAGGCACAATGGCTCCTGAATTTAACCCTTGGTAGTCATACTTTCTGAAACCCATTTACTGAGCTCTTCACAGCTTGTGTCCCTAGTCATTTCTCATTTAGCCATCATATTATTCATCCCAGGTGAATTGTTCCTTTCCTGATCGCTTTTGTTGCCCTTGCCTGAAATCGTAGTTTGTTGCCAAGTTTCTGAGTATATGGTGCACAGGCCTGAGTGAGGGACCTCCCAGAGGACCTAAATGACATTGCAAGGGTCAGGGCCACTTACTGTCCACAGTTCCTTAAATGCCAACGCTGCCATCTTCCCTCTCCCACGGGCTATCTGTCCCATTTACTTTGTTCCGTGCTTATGTTTCTAAATGCTGCAGCCCCTCTGGTGTGACTCTCATCCCTGGTAGCAGGGACAGCCTGCAGGGACAGCCCAGGAGATGCTCTGTAACCACTTCATGAGCTCAGCTGAGGTGAAATTGCTGTCATGCAGAAGCTCTTGTATGAGGCTATACGCTCTGGGGGAACAAGTCTCCAGAACTTCATAAACCGTATCAGCAAATAACTTTTCACACACATAACGTAAGCAGTGTTACTAGTAGATAATGAGTCTACAAGGACTATGTTAGTGATGGGAAGTTAGAAAACTTAACTGTCTAGAAATGTGTACAGCCCTAAGGCTGGGGAACTAAAATAAACTGCAAGCTTTACTGCACATAGGAAAGAAATCTTTCTTTTTTACTGGTAGGGAACCAAGGCACAGAGGGTTTACATGATTTCCCAGGACTTAGGAAATAAACTTGAAGTTTGTAAGGTTCAAGACCAGTTTGTCACTTAGGCTGACAGAATAGACAAGATCACATTAAAACTTATTTTTTCCCTGGTGACATTGGAGCCTGCAGAAAGTTCAGATTCTTTCTTGCACAGTGTTTCTATGTGTGACACTGATTGCTATAGTCAAACTATGTCCTTAGACCCATAAATTTGCTTGACTGACAGGGACTTTGATCAGACTGGTTCCTCAGTCCTCATAAATTCCCATGTTCCCTTCTGCCTTAGGTGAGGTTTTGACTTTGATGCTTCTGAATGTGAATAGTGGCTGCTTCTGAGAGCAAGTTGCCATTCAATTCAATATGCCAAAGTTGAAGTATTAAATAAATGGGGATTTAAAAACCTCAAAACCAAATCTTTTAACAGAACGCTTTAATTAGGTTTATTTATTCTTGAGCATGCTTTCAAAGAGAAACTGAATTACAAGAAAAATGTTTTTTAAAAGTGGTAGGCAGAATTTAAAGGCCTTTTAAATTCTCTTCATGACTTTTAAATTAACTCAAAGAGTTGTTTATTTCTAATCTCCATTTGCATTGCTTAAAAAACCTTTCCCTCTGACATATTTGCACCTTGATTTATAAACATGTTAAAAAGCAAAAGTGAATAAACATTTTATGAGTCTCAGTGCAAAGACTCAAGGACTTACTTAACCCAGAGATGACACGGATCCATTCTCATGTGCTCCCAATGTACTTTTTGCCAGTTAACAAAATAAAGACCCCAGAAACATTACACTGCACGGGGAGACAATGAGAGGTTGCGAATAGATCATAATGTTTTCCTAATGACAAAATTTGGCCAAAGTCTTGTTATACGGAGTTCATGGCCACCATTTCCTCAGAAGAGGATGAGAATGTTCTCCACAAAGATGCCACATTTTAGTTCACATCCAGGTTACATCTGGATAGGACCCATTTCACTTCTATAACATAATTATGATTTCTAAGCATAGAGGCTCCAGATTTGGTTGGTTTTACATGAATAATACACCTACAGACAATAGGTAACTGGGCAAGCAAGGATAGGACAGAAGTGTCAGGGCTCTGAGGGCACTAATAAGCATTAATGGCCCTGACCAGCCTCACCTGGGGCCTCCACCCTCACCACAGCCTCAGCAGCTCTATTTAAGCTCAGCCAGCCCTTAGCAGCCTACTCCCTGCCTGAGCTGTGCTGAAGCAGTGCTGGTCTCTGGCTGAGGGACAGCCATGCCCCATTTGGTGATGGATGCACCTGGTTGAGACCTTCACCACCCTGGGCTGACTTCCTGGCTTGAACTTGGCTGTTTCTTCTCAGTGTGGGCTTGCCTGGTGATTGTGGGACCTGATCTGTGGGGGGTTGACTTCCACCTTGCTGTGATACTGCCTTATGATCTGGATGTTGCTTGGGCTGTCTCCACCTCTGCCCTGTTTGCCTTGCTCAGGTACTGTGGGGTGGGCTGTGGGATCCCCTTGGCCTCCAGCTCTCCTTCTCTGAGGGAGCAGCCCTGCTCTTGCTGCTCCCTGGCAAGCAGAACTCTCTCCAGATCCTGCTGAGATTTGCCTTACCTGTAAGGGCTTTCTGTCCTCTGCTCCCTGAGGCATGCCCCAGAGAGGTGGAGAAAAGCAGAGCATGAGGTGAGAAGGTGTGTGCCAAGGCAGAGAGCAGCTGTTAAGCTTCCTTTACCGTCAGCCTCTAGGCAAAGACCTAATGAGACCCCCAGCTCTACCAGCATTGCCTTCCTGCCTGCCTGGTCCTACCTGCTTGGGTTCTGCCTGGAGACCAGGCAGACGCTGAAATGGCCGCAAGCATGCCGCCTGGGGGAGCGGCTCAGGGGAAGTACGGTGTCCTTTTTCCTTCATCTAGCTAATCTCAGCTCTGCAGGAATCCTTTGGGTTTGGAGATGTCAGACATTGTTCCATGAACTGCATGTAATGTGGAAGATACTCGTGACCATGCATAGCTCGTCTAAATAATTCAGCAATGGCTATGAATCATGATTTGTTTGAGATCACAAATAACTCCAGAAAGGTCAAAAATCATAACAGATGTTATTTACAAAGGACAATGTGCCAGTTGAATGATTGTGCTGCTTTGCCAAGTACTCGAGTGTCTTCAGGTGATGAGTGCTGTCAGTCATTAATTACTGTTAATAGTCTTTCTGAAGTCAGATATTGTCTTTATTTTTTATAAAAGTAGGAAAAGTCCTGATATTAGTAAATATACTCACACTCTGCAGTCAATATAATCTCTCCCAAGTACATCTTTCATGTCAGTGGTGTTCATTTGAAGTTTGTTTTTCATACTTAGTCACAGTAGCTTTTGTACGTCTTAAAGCTTGTGATTGTGTCATAGGGTATTAGGAACAACCCAAGCAGTAACTTATACCAAGAACACCTTCCTTCTGTTCTTTTGAACAGGTGTTGTGCTTAATTAAATAGGATGAAGCATAGTTTAATAGTCACATTTTATTTAATTTTTATGTTTGAGATGGGCAGGCGATACAAACTGTATGGCTGTGGATTGAATCACTTGGCAGCTAACACTCTTCATCTTTGCTAAAATAGTTATTCTTACATAGCAGATGTAAAATTTAAGACATGTTTGATGCTCTGTTTTATTCACGAGCAACATTTCCAGGAGAGAAATAGGAGTATTACAGGGTATTTAGGACCACCAAATTATGAGCATCTAGTCTCACTGACAATTTCTTTGCTAATACAGTACACTTTTAGGTAGGGAAAAGGCCAAGAGAGTTGGGGTTGTTCAGCCTGTAGAAGAGAAGGCTCCAGGGACACCTTATTGCAGCCTCTCAGTACTTAAAGGGGGCTTATAAGAAAGATGGGGACAGATTATTTTAGCAGGGCCTGTAGCGATAGGACAAGGGGTAATGGTTTTAAACTAAAAGAGAGTAGATTTTGACTAGTTCTAAGGAAGATACTTTTAACAATGAGGGTGGTGAAACACTGGCACAGGTTGCCCAGAGAGGTGGTAGATGCCCCGTCCCTGGAAACATTGAAGGTCAGGTTGGACGGGGCTCTGAGCAACCTGATCTAGTTGAAGATGTCCCTGCTCATTGCAGGGGGGTTGGACTGGATGGCCTTTAAAGATCCCCTCCTACCCAAACTATTCTGTAATTCTGTGATCATAATGAATGTAAGAACAGATGAATGTGGCTTATGCAGGAATTATTCTATCAGGCAGAAAAAGTTGGGTTTTTCCTCTGTGGGGATGGTTGAACAGTGGGACAGGTTGTCTAGAGAGGCTGTGAAGTCTCCATCCTCAGAGTTATTCAAACCCTGCTTGGCACAGTCCTGGGAAGCCTGAGAGCAGGAGGTTGGACTACATGATCTACAGAAGCCCCTTGCAACCTCAACTATTCTTTGAAACAAAGAGCTCTTCACAGAGCTCCTTTTTAAATTGTTCTGAAATCACATGACATAATATACTTTAATGTATATGTTTTTTCTTTTTGCATCCAGAAACACTGTTTTGAGAATAGCTATCTGTATTCCTTAGCAATGTCTATGAGCCAATAATAGCTGCACAGACAGCGGAGGGCATTATTTTGTAGAAGTTGTCAAAATAATGTACTACATATTAATGGTGTGCAAATTTTCTAATCCTCAGAGTTAATTTGTACTAATTTGCAATTATGTGTTTTTTCCAATTTGGTCATTTACATATTTTACCTTTGAAATAGCCCTAAAACTTCCTCTTTAGCTGTGTACCTTTGAAATTGAAAAATACAGAATTCTGTGTTTTTAGGATTAGCTGATTAGGATATTCCTGTCAGAAAGAGTTTAATGAATACAAAAAACTAAAGATAAACTGTTTTTACAATAGTTCCGGAAATTTTTCAGCAAAACAAGCCTAGACTGGCCTGAATTACAGAAACAATTTTCATTAATATAAGATTACTTTCTTTAAGTGGAACAAAATGTCATGCTGGTTAATAAATAATCCATTCAGCCTAAATATAAATAAACTAATTTAAGATATGGGTAAATATGGACTTCTGTAAGGCCTTTGACATGGTCCCCCACAGCATCCTTCCCTCTACATTGGAGAGCTATGGATTTGATGAGTGGACTATTGGGTGGATGAGGAATTGGTTGGATGGTCGCATCCAGAGGGTAGTGGTCAATGGCTCAATCTCCAGATGGAGATTGGTGATGAGCGATGTCCCTCAGGGGTCTGTACTGGGACCAGTGCTATTTAATACTTCATCAGTGACATAGTGGGATGGAGTGCACCCTCAGCACATCTGCAGACAGTGCCAAGCTGAGTGTTGCAGTTGACACACCTGAGGGACAGGATGCCATCCAGAGGGACATGGACAAGCTTGAGAAGTGGGTCCATGTGAACCTCACAAGGTTCCACAAGGCCAGGTGCAGGGTCCTGCACCTGGGTCGGGGCAACCCCCAGTATCAGTGTGGGCTGGGGGATGAAGGGATTGAGAGCAGCCCTGCTGAGAAGGACTTGGGGGTACTGGTGGAGTACTGGTGGATGAAAAGCGGGACACAAGCCAGCAATGTGCACTCACAGCCCAGAAGGCTGACCACATCCCCAATTGCATCCAAAGCTGTGTGACCAGCAGGTCCAGGGAGGGGATTCTGCCCCTCTACTCAGCTCTGGTGAGACCCCACCTGGAGTCCTGCATCCAGCCCTGGAGCCCTCAGCACAGCAAAGACATGGAGAGGGTCTCCTGTTGGAGAGGGTCCAGTGGAGGGCCACCAAAATGATCAGAGGGGTGGAACACCTCTCCTCTGAGGACAGGCTGAGAGACTTGGGGTTGTTCAGCCTGGAGAAGAGAAGGCTCCAGGAAGACCTTATTGCAGCCTCTCAGTACTTTTAAAGGGGGGCCTTAAGTACTTAAAGAAAGATGGGGACAGGCTTTTTAGCAGGGCCTGTAGTGATAGGACAAGGGGTAATGGTTTTAAACTAAAAGAGGGTAGATTTAGACTAGATAGAAGGAAGTAATTTTTGATAATGAGGGTGGTGAAACACTGGCATAGGTTGCCCAGAGAGGTGGTAGATGCCCCATCCCTGGAAACATTCCAGGTCAGGTTGGATGGGGCTCTGAGCAACCTGATCTAGTTGAAGATGTCCCTGCTTGCTGCAGGGGGCTTGGACTAGATGACCTTAAAAGGTCCCTTCCAACACAAACTACTTTATGATTCTCTTCTATGAGCCTTTACTCCTTGATATGTTTCTCACACCTAGACCGATGAAAGTAAATTATCTCCAGTAAAACACAAAGCTTAAATTAAGTAACTCTGTGCAACAGCAGCCCCAGAGTGACAAGGACATAATAGTTAGTATTGCTCTGATCTATGGTTTCTCTTAGAGGTTGTCTTGTGGTAGAGATCACCTGAGCGCAGTGTTCCCATCACACCCTATTTTATTTCCAATACACTTCATGTCCAGTTGAAAGAAGAACGGTGGTGTGGGGTCTTTTCAGCTCAGATTTCTCAGGGATTTATGAGTGCCAGAGGAATCCCTAAGTGCCGGAATAAGTCATACCCAGATTGCAGGTATCAGCCAGTCCACTCTAATTCACAAGTCCTTCCAGTGACCAGGCGAATGACGCGGTGTGCAGTATCTCCAAAAGTGGTTCTGGGTAGGAGCTTGGAAGTGTCATCTGATCTTTGCTGCTAGGATCAGCCACCCCCAAGCCCTTCCTGGCACAGGTTTATATCACCTGCGCTTTGAAACCTCACTATCACAGCCTCCACAGTCTAGGGAGTCCGCTCCAGTGCTTCACCATCCTACCATTAAAAACCCATATTTAACCTAAACATCCCTGCCTGCAGTTTAAATCTATTATTTCTTGCTGTATATGTAGTAAGCCTGAAGAGTAATTTACTCCTTCCCCTCACCTGTTTGTATATAATGCATGCTACCTGATACTCATTTCCCATGAGTGGTTCAAAGACACAGAAGTCATGAATCACATACATGCTTTTTCACACCGATTTCTTTCCACAAAAAATTCAAAGACTCTAGGGGAAAATAAATGTTTCTTTCAAGACATTCAGAGCTTACTCTGTCCTACATTTTGCTGGCCCCTTCTGTATAATAAAAGGACAGCTTTTTACTCCCATTTATTTGCATCTCTTTATAATCCAGTCAAAAGAAAGATGCAAAAAGAGATCAGTATATCCTGATATCTTAATTTCAAAGCCCCGCTCCAGGTTGCTAGGTGACGGCTAGGCACATCCTCCTGAGAGCAGGTCAAAGTCAAAGACCCACCAAGCCAGGAAATGCAAGGGAGAGACCATCACTCTTCTCCTGGAGGCCACACAGGAAACAGAAGCACCGTGTTTCTGTAGAATATAAGAAACTGTATGTTTTATCACAAGCATTGAAACTTAACTCTGAGGCAGGCAGAATGTTATTTTTCCATCAGCCACATCCAAAAGGTGTGCTGAAGGATAATGGTTGGGAAATGGCAAGGATCCGTGAGCAGGTGAACTGGTGCAGCCTGGCTCGCAGTGGGTCTCTGCCTGCTTACTGACTGATTTTGGTGTCTGAGAAGGCTTGGCCTTTCCCACAGCCCATCGTCGTGCTGGGCACTGATTCCAATGAAACTTTTGGGAACATGTTGATGTCTTTAACTTAACAGACCTTCAGTCTACCACCAGATGTGGTTGGAAACAACTCAGGAGGCTAATTGTCCTCAATATTATACTTTTAATGTTATTCTCAAAATAAAGCTAATCTAAAATACCATATCAACTGTTAAAGGTAAGAACAGACTGCAACAAACCAGGAGCCGCCCTGTGACGCCATCCAAGCAGCAGCTGATGATCTTACAAAATGTCACATCAGTTTTCCTGGCTCACTGTTACAAGCACTTAATTACACTCACAAGAAGCATGAAAATTATTCTCAGGAGTCTAGAGATGTCAGCTGTAGGCTGAGGAATTCATACAGAAAAAGGGGAAGGGCTCAAGTTTGTTTTGTTACTCATTTGGTTCCATTTGTGAATACAGCCTAATTTCAGGAAGTAGCTGTGATTTTTCCTGTGACATCTTGTGTAATTTACTTTAGGATTCAATAAAGAAGAAAACAGTTCTTACTGTTCTGTCAACTTCACTGTTTCCTCTGAAAGTAATCAAGTTAAGAGTGAAAACAGCGGATCAGACATAGACCAAGATAGGATGAAGTATTTGTTCTTGAACTGCATAACAATTGGCATTTATTATGAGAGGTAGGAGGATTATGATATTTTGAAGTATTAATTTTCTTGCAGTGCTTGATTTTGTAAAATCCATGGTCTTCTCTTTTCATTACCAAACTGATTTTTTTAAACACAAGCATTCTTCTGGGAGGGGTGTCCTTGGGGAAGAGAATCTCCTTTTTAGAGATTCCTTGCCAATCCTGGCGTTTAATATCCCAAATAAGCTTTGGCACTCACACTTTCTGTGCCTTTTGGTACTTGGAGCTTGTGCTCAGATTTGTACAAGTGCTCAGACTGTGCTGGGGAAGTGGCTGAGTTGGTCCTCTCTGTCCCTTTGTCCTATTTTTTTCATTTGCAAATCTTGCTCCATTTACTGACCCACATTACCTGGAATTCTGCATGTCAATAAATGGGGCATCTCTAACATCAATATATAATATGGGCTCTAAGTAAGAGGGTTAAAGGGTGTTTCTCAGTTTACATCCAGAACTTCTGGACTATTGGGCATGGAATAGCTGGCTAGTTCTCCAGTCAGAAGACTGACAAAGTGAGTAATAGCCTTAAATGCCAGGGACATTTCTTCAAACTAGCATTTCTTTATGTTGACTGAAGTTTTTTGTTCTGAAAGACAGTTGCTATTTTTGTGACAGACTAGCCTTCCTCACTGCGTAGTGTTTTTTCTGTTCATACAGACCCTGTGCAGATGAATGCATGCGCTTCCTTTAGGTACAAGAATAGCATCTGCCGGAATGATTTACCTGACCAACAGTGGCATGCTCAGCCTATAAAATTGTTTCAGACTCATAAAAAAGCTGTGCTCTGTCAAGTATCCTACTGGGTTGTAAGCAGACACACTTCAAACAGAAAGAAAAGCCAAACTCTACTGGTTTCTTACGAGCCTTTCCAAATCATCAGGAGAAATAAGTTAAAGGTGTTAAATCAGATCTAAGAAAGTATAGGCTGTTGCAGACAGGACACTTTCAGTCCCACTTTCTGTGTTCAGTCAGGAGGTAGGTTTGAAAAGAACTGCAGAAAGGAGATTGGGAGGGACGTTTCATCCACCCTGGAGGAGGACATGGTCTTTCAGAACAGCAGTGTAACGCAGGGAAACCGCCACAACTGTGGTCTGCTAATGAGTTGTTTTGAACAACGATGCATGAAGATGGGATAATAAAAATAGGTTTGTCCAAATTTCCACCCCTCTGGACTGCTGTTCTCCCTCTCTCAGGACACTTCTAGAACGGCAGCAAAGTGCAGTGTATTTCCAGTTGGAGGGAAACATGACAGGCAGCCCCAGAGTGGCCAGAAGAAAAGGTCCAGCCTGCAGGAAGGAGTGTCCGTCTCTCTGAGCATCAGGCAGGAGAAATGTGGTTTCACAGGAACACTTCAAATGCCTTCCCCAAAAGCTGAGTAGCTCTGAGCTTTTTTTTTTTTTTTTGAGGTCCTCTGTGTCTATAACCTGTAACCTGGTATCTATGGTGTCAAGGGGAACCTGGGAACTGATACCATTTGTAAGTCTGCTCCTAAGCCTAAAGCAAGCATGACATTTAGCCAGTAATTTGTGCTGTCTGCAGCCACAGTCTCTCTAATCCAGGCATGCACTCCTATATGGTTAAGATCACATAAAGCATCTCTGAAAGAAAGATCAGTAAGAGATTCTGCAAGAAAGCCCCAGGCCCTTTTGCTGACTTCCATGGGAGTATCTACATAACAGGGATAACCTGACCTCTCTAAATCGGTATTTGTTCAGTTCCATTGATAACTTAGTACACACTGGGGTAGACATTACCTGATGTTTTCCCATTTTCCAAATATGTTCACAACTTTTCCTTACTGTCATTCTTATAAGATCTGCTCCTCTTCCTCCCATCATCATTCAAAGGTCTTTTTAAGATGCTGGAGAAATAATGCTGGTCACCATCTCAAACTAGTCTGCAATGAGACAAATAAAGAGTTTGCTCTTCATGCCAGCATCCATCAGCCTAAATAATTCTCGTTTCTGATACTATTCTTTTTAACCTCTTACTCTTTAGCAGTCTCTCATTGCCTGCTCTTTATTCTTTTGTTCCTATTTTTCAAAGGAATTATAGTGCATTTTAGCACTGATGTCTTTTCATGTTCTCCGCCACATCCTGTGAGTGAGTTATATTCTCTCCCATCAGCTTTTTAACATGGTTGCCTAATTCCCCCGATTCCTCCAGATTGTCTAAGGTTCAAAATCTGATCAAAAGTCAATGGCGGAAGTCCCAGTGGCTTCCTCAGGAATCTTGTCAAGCTGGAATATTACTGTGCAACCACACTGTGCAAACCAGGCTTTCAGGTACACTTTGAAATACTCTGAAGCCTCGAGCTGTTCAGGAACATTGGATCCAAATTGCCCCATTAATCTTTCTTCCTGAATAAACTCTGGAATATAACTACAGACTATTTTCTATACCTAAAAATTGCATTCTTGTCAGTTTTGGATTCTTCTTTAATTTAACTATATTTATTACTTATCAAGCACCTGTGTGGTAAGGATCCTGTGTAATAATTAAGTTATGTGTGACCCAGAATATCAGGAATATTGCTGCAGGTCATGGCTGGATAGGTACCTCTTGAGTGACATTGATACTATGAAGATCTTTTTCCTTTGCTAATCATGAAAAGAGGAAAATATTTCTGTCTCCAGCTTTAGTTTATTTAATCCCATTATGGGCAGAGAAGAGGACCCCTAATAGCACAAGGAGGAATAGTGCTTTGGCATTAATTGTCAACTGTTGAGGTTCCCCATTCAAATTGTAGGTGCACAGTGACACCTTCTGGAAGCTGGTAATGAGAGTTACTGAGCAGCTTCCATCACCTGGAAACTGTGTTTATATGTAGAAGCTAATCTTTTTCTGGTCAACATTTTCCCAGACCTTTCATACAGGTTCTCTGATGTCGTCGGGATGTACACTAACAGAACGTTGTTGTGGTGAGAGAATTATTTTTTTTTAAATGAAGCCAAACCTGTAGGTTTTTTAATGATTACAAATAATTCAATGGTTTGGGGGGGTGGGGGGAGGAGAGATAGAATTAGAGATATATGTTAACCTTGTGATTTAAAAAAACATGGTTGCCATTACATTTTTAACTATTTGTTGACATAAATAAGGTGAGAGGGTGGAACAGACTAGAGTGAGGCTTCAGTTTACTAAACATGGCAAATGAAATGAATGACATCATAGTTTCTTAACGCAGTTGTACTTCAGCAAAGAATTCGTTTTTTCTATGTGTCATATTGCAATTTCTAATTAGACTTTCTTTGCCCAAGCTGCCAGCTTCCTGGGTAGTCTGTCAATCTGCCAGAAACTCTGAGTCACCGAGGATTTTAAGCACATGAGTTGTGCCACAGAACTCCGTCCGAGGAGCTCCGAACCCCACGGTGCCTGCATGCATCCGCTGGACGGGGGCCAGAATGGGGAGCAGAGCCATCGCTGAGCTGACTCTGACGCTGTAAAACCTGGCATTCAGTCCTATTACTGGAAAATGTCTCCTTATTTCTAATATTTAATTCAATCTGAAAGATTATTTCTCTTTAAGTTTCCTCTTCCTTAGAAGGAACAAAGATATGATATGTAGGAGTAGAAAAGAAACAGGGTTGTGAGCGGAGACAGTAGAGGCTGACTGATGTAAATAGTGAGGCTGAGAGTTTTGGCAAAAAATACATCTGGGATTGGCCAACCCTGAAAAAGTACCCTAGAAAATAACCTTACAGTGTTGAAATAATTAGCAAAGTACTAAGCAGCGCCATCAATAGCAAACAATTCCGGCTGCACTGAGAGCTAAGCCAAGTCTAACCATTATGATAACTTTTCAAGCATTAGTCCTAACAAAATGCAATCACAGGTTTTAGCATAGGCCCTTGAGGAAACATAATGCTCCAGGAAAAGACTAAGAGAAACCCTATGTATGTTCTACATATGTGCTATTGAACGGTTACATTTTGACAGTATGAATGACACGGCATTGGAAGGAACTTCCCAGTGTGACTTTCACACTTGGGCTTACACAAAATAAATTCTACTGGCAAATTAAGGCATTGCTATTAATGTTAATGAAAAATCAAGTACTAACGGGCATCCCAGCATGCGGGATAAGCTGGTTAATGCTCTGTGGACCTATGCAGCTCTATGGTTAGTTTTACATATTTGAAGGCTCCAGTTTATTCTGGCTCCCATCAACGTTGTACCTACATCTTCTATTTGAAATCAATTACTAATAGATCCATTAAGAAAAGTTACTTACACCTTTAAGAAACTGATGTTGAAAGAATACAAATATTTAAGAGTTCAACAAAGCTGTTTCCCATAATATCACTGGCATTACGTTCACTTCAAAACATGGTTACTTAAAATGCATCTTTTAAAAAAAATATATATATACACTACATTTTAAGTCTTTATTAAGGAGTAAGATAAAGCAAATACTAGAATACTGCTGATACATAAAGAAAATCTAAGTTCTACTAAAGTCCCTGGAAACTCATTTTACTTCTGGAAATATCTCCTCTCCCAGAAAAGCCTCTCAGTCTTCAAAGTGATTTATAACAAGTGCATTTTCATGCCAATGAAAATAGTAAGAAATGGCGTCTTAGTTTCTGTTTGAATTGCTCCCTAATTCACCATGAATCAGCTCGATTCAACAGTCTAGAAACTCTCTATCTAACAACTGAAGTGAGCAGGAAACACTAAAATAGACTAGTACCCATAAGCCACCATACAAATGTGTATGACCTCTCCTTGGGCAAGGAGCAGAAGTTCAGATGTGAGGCCCAGCAATCTGCCCTAACACCTTAAAGCAAAATAGGCTCCAAAAGAGCCAATACATGCATTATGTCACCCATTAAAGTGTGACTGCAAGAGCGTTGGAATACAATGCTATTAAAATACAGATACATGTTCTATATTGCCTTTCTTACAGCCTATTCTTAACATTTTCAATTAGAACAAATTAAAAAAAAAAAGGTGCCATACAAGTTTGCAGTAATATAGTAATAATAATAATAGTAGTAGTAGTAGTAGTAATAATAATAATATCTTATTTTCCATAACATATTTTTTGGAACAGAACCAAGACCCAGGCCCAATACTCCTATGCCTAAATAGATTGTCAAGATGTTCACACTTTGCTTTCTCTCTGTCCTAGTGAAGTTGAATTAACCTGTACCAAGTAGGGCAGCAGTGGGGACTAAGAATACGGCCACAGACATGCACATGCAGGGCAAGCTACTCAGATGACAGAGGAAATTTTCTTTCACACATGAGAAATGCATGCTCAAATTCCTTTTAGGCAGGGGAAGGGGTTCAGTCTGTGTCTCTCAACTCTTAAAGTCCCTCAACTTTAAACCCTGTTTCAACAAAGTCCGAGCACTTGTTTACGCAGTTCTGTCTTACGCAGCTGGACATCAGCCTGCATGCATTAGTCAGGGAGAAAGGAGAAGATGATGCCTATTTTACGAATTCTGAGAGGACTTTAAGCCTCCAAGCTGCTCAGCAGTTTCAGGATTTAGGTGGTTGTGTACATATGCAAGGATGCAGATGTACCTGCCTACAGAGCTAGGTAGAGTTGTCTACAAACATGAAGCACTAGAATATTATCAAGGTGGCTTTGTTTATCTAACACCATTCACGCTAGGAAGCCTGAGTACCATCTTTTTATACAAGACTATGCATTATCACTACACATTATTAATGTTGAAAAAACTAGCTATCTTTAATAAGGTGTCAGTTGATGATGACTCTCCTGAGAGAAAAGCAAAGGATGGAGCAAGATCATACCTTCCAAAGGGGTTACACTGTGCCAGCATTTTAAACCTGCACTTGTTCAAGCATTTGTGCTAAGATTTAGAAACCCACCTGTGACCATAGTCTAGAGAGGGCTTAGAGGAGTCACATCCACTCACTGGTCTGAGAACTGACTGCCCTTCCCAGCATAGGGACTAGAGGCTGGGTTCAAAGGCCAGTGGTGTTTGCAGGTGTTTTGCCCTTGGTCTCAGGACATTATGAGGAACCACCTTGGTACACTTACTGAGACTTTCTTCCCTTTTATCTGCTAAGGAGTCAGGCAGTATCAGTATCATTTAATCCTAATTGTCAAGCCTGTAATACCTCCATAGGTCCTGTCTGGGCCTTGACAACTGTAAATCAGCACAGAAGTGTATTTAACATACCAGTTGTGTGCTTTGTGCCACGACCAAAAGGACAGAGATTTGCAGAAGGGCTCCTTGCCATCAGGCAGGAGAAATACTGAGGCGGGGGAGGATATCAACCTTCCTATTTTTTCCACTCTCCTGGGAACATTGTCCAGCTTCCACCCTAGTTCACCTCTCTGAACAGACCTAGGGGAACTCTCTGCTGCTAAGCAACAGCAAGCTCTCCATGTGTGCAGGAATGGAAGCTTTCCCCGCAGGTCTCAGCTCTAGCGAGCATCTTCCTCTGGTACCAACAGCACCACAACCGTGTTCTCCCGTTGCTGTAGCAGTGGCTTTGGCCTTCAAGGGCAACGCTGTCACCATGGGAAGGGCTTTCTTCACACTGTGCAGACTTCAGTTCCTCTCTGTCTCTTTCATGTCAAGAAAGAGATTCTGGTTGTAGGCCAGAAATGGGGAAGATGTGTTGGAGAAAAGGGAGGCAGGGCCCGAAGGGCAGTGATTTCTGTCTATATTCCTACGCCGGGGTCATGCTGTTTTTGGAAGGGTGGTTTCCCCTCCAGGACCGTGGCGCTCGGG
>NW_010509667.1:0-245 GCF_000687285.1 Phaethon lepturus
ACTTCAACCTTTCAGTTTGTACACAAGCCTCCCTGTAACGGCATTATCTGGCAATTGGCCTTCTTAGGCCTAATTTTCAGTCCACAAGTAGGAGTTAGGTCGTTGAGGATATCCTCACCGTTAGAGTTATTCCCTTTGCATAAAGGCCCTACTCAGCACTTGAGGAAGGAGTGCTGATTTTCAGAGTGTTGATTTGATCCCCAGCCGCTGCTGTGTGCGCGGCAAGGCCACGCCGCACCGGCGGG
>NW_010509667.1:261-39705 GCF_000687285.1 Phaethon lepturus
CCGGCGGCTGAAGGTTTGCTTTTGATCAATGGAAGGCAAGGTCTGGCTAGAAATACCCAGGACCGCGGACAAAATCCCAAAACTTCCTTAAGCAGGGATAAGGTACCTGCCTCGCAGTTGAAGATTGTGTTCAGCCTAATGGTAGAAAAAGTGCAGAGAACATCACATAATGGTCACTGAAGACACCGGTTATAAATGTGGGTGAAAAGAAGCAAATGTAAATATTAATTAAAATAAACTTGAAGACCGAAATGTATCAGATAAAGTTTGTCATGTGTATGTTTGTAAAGTACAGTTACGTTTGAAATCTTAAGAGGTCCTTGTACTTCAAAGGTCCTAATTTATTTGTCTTTAAGAGAGCTGTAGTTGGTAAAAGGGATCAAGGAAAGTTATTGGAATTCTAAGAAAGTTAGTAATGATGCTGGGGCTGAAAGTGTACAAGCATTAGATTTGTCGCACCTGGCTTCCCTTTCATCCCAAAGTTACAGCTCAGTCCAGTTAGCCTAACTGTGCAAACCTCAGAAAAATATATTTTTTTTCCTCAAATACGTTTTCATTTTTGAAGGTATTGTTACCAGAACAGGAGAAACACTTGAATATTGTTTGTGGTTGGATTTATGATTGCCAGGCTTACTCAAAAATAAAGGAGATGTAATTCCACCTGGAAAAATTCATTGTTACAGAATACCATAGAAGATTTGCACACTCAGGGAGATCCGGTCTTGAACACCAAAAGGAAACTGCTTCGCAATCTTAATGTTGGCAGAAAAGGGCCCAAACCAAAATGTAATTTATGATCACTCAACAGCAGAGACTATTTTTATCCCAGATTCAGATCTACATGGTGTACCTGATAGCATTCACAGTTATCAAACAAGCTACACCCCACACTAAACCTCAGTACTTATCAGTTGTGAAGTTCAGCTCTGTTCCAGGTTCAGCTCAGGCTTACTGTTGATGGTTAATAGGCAGCCTGTTGTTAACTTTGCATTTTTACCTGCCAGAGAATATCTAACTGCTATGAGAGCAAGCATGGCTACCCTTAAAAGGACACCTTTTGCTTACCTAAAAATAGATGTGGTATTGTTCCACCACGTTTGTAAATTCCTGTTATTGACTAAATGACTGACATCCAGGAAACAGCATGGAACTTGCCCACTTTTCTATACATTATTAGGCTATTATAAACCAAGATGACCTTGAATTCTTGAACTGCTGGTCTGCACAGAAGTCCTGATGTGCAGAAAGGGATCAGTCCTGGAAGTCCTGTAGATTCCTTTTTTATTTCATGGTTGTTTCTTCATGCAGAAGCTGAGCAATTCAACATAGGCAAAAAAAGACAAAGCCCATCAAGTTCTAACACAGAAGGATAGTTTTTAAAATCAAAATACAAAAGTTGTGATCTCTCCATATTTGTGTAAGTAAGAACTATTATGTTCAGTTTCTTCAATACCGTTGTGAAAGTCTTAATCCCGTTCATTAATTTGAGAACAGGAATTCCATCTAAAATTTTCTTTTTTTTTTTTTTCAAAAAATGCCCTGAACAACGAACCATGTGAAAGCAAAGGAGGGACTGCACTGTTATTATGATTTCTGCAGTCTGAAGCAGAGAACCTATGGGTGGATACTAATAACAGATGGCAGTTTTGAGTCTTTCTGAGATGTTCTTCCCTTTTCCAACTATCTAGAAAATCCACAGTAAGTACCAATGTATGGCAAGGATGTGCCAAAAATACTACATTTCAGTGCACTGCTTTCAACAATGATATTTCTAACACAGAAAAAAAAATAAATCAGGAAAACTTCTTGATTTCGAACTATTCTGGTTTGGATAAAGTAAATTCTTCCATTAAAATACTAAAAATCAATCTCTGCCTTTGATTCTTTAGAACTGCTTCATTGGTCACCAGAGATCCACTAACCATGTAACTAGGAACAGCATATAACCCAGAGAAGTTGTAAACCTGTTGCCTCACAAACATGATTAGCCCTGAAATTCTTTCTTTCTTTTCTCTGCTATTATCTGAATCTATTTTTAAAGATGTACATATCTACAGTCTCTAGCAAATGTCAGGCCACTGATGTATTTTACACATTCATTAACAGCTAATGAAAATAATGATGTTTTCTCCTCACCCACACATTTTTCACTGAAGAAAGCAAAACTGCAAAGACTGTGTGGGTGTTTTGTTACTGTTCTTTACTAATCCACCTGTGTGGTTAGCTAAATAACTACATTTGAGGCTAAGTATTAACCAGACTCAGTCTAACAGTACAACAGATTTGTTGCTAGGATAGTTTAAAAGTTATTCATGGACTTTTAGTAAAGCCATGAAGTATTAACATGTCGAACAAAGTCCTGTTTAGAGCTATATTCTGTTTTGCGGGATGATAGCGGTTCTGTTTGCAGCTAGTGTCAACAAGAAATTTTGCGCTGACTTCTTCCCTCCACCCACCCTCCAGCAAGGTCTCTCCGTGTTTTCAGGGATGAGAGAGATGAAGGAGAGGAAGTTCCACTCTTAAGACTTGACTCACTCTTGTTTCTGATAGCTGGATTACTTTTGTATGTAGGCAAAGACTTGTGATCCAGGTTCATCTGCCAGGTAAGGGGATGGAGCATGATCAGCAGGATAAGGGATTTTATCTGGTTAGACGCAGAGGGCTTTCTAAAAAGTGCTTGTTGGTTTTTGAGAAATGTGTGTGCACCTTGCACTTAACTGAGTTTCTTGAATTACAGTGTTACCGTTGTATCTGTGCAAGTGACAACAACACCACTAATAATAAAATAATATTTGGTGAAAAGACATGAAAGACAAGAATGAGTTCAGTGTTTGAGGTCTGCCGTTTCAATAGGACTTAGAGAAAACCAAAAGGTCTGTGAAGACTTCTGAATTTGCTATGTTTAGTGTTCACTATGAAGTTTGTTCTGAAATTGTTCAGACAAAGTTGTTAAAATGTTTCTTCCTGAGTTTTTGGAAAGGATTGGGATTTCTTTTTCTCATGTCCTCAAGGAGACTAAAAATTGTTCTTATCTGACCCAAAAATATGGAAAATTTAACTGCCAGAGGATTCTGATATGTAGTCTGTTGGAGACTCTTCATTTGGTGAAAAAGTCATGGTGGTTGTTGATGAGATAATACAAAATGGAAATACTTCAGTTCATTGTTATTCTGTTATACCTAATGAAATCTTGTTTGAATTAATAGGAAATCTCCAAGTGATTTCATTCAAAAGGTCTTACTATACAGACGTTACTATGCAGAAGTTTTCTATTCTATATTTACAGTCATCATCTGCACGGTTTGGCCACTGCATAGGAATAATGCAATCAATTTATTTGCACTGAAACATAGCTCAGAGGTTTGTAACTGCCACAGTAAGCAAAGCTGCTTCTTCCTCTGAAGTTAATTCCAAATCGTCATTAAATCAAGAGCTTCAATAAATTAACTGTTATATTTGTCCCTTGAATTCCATTCAACCTGTTGATACACCATAACAAATAATACTTTCATCAGTACTTACATTACTTTTACAAATTCATGGAGAAGTCTCATTATGGAAATGCATATAATATCTGAAGGGTTTTTCACAACAGTGAGGGACTCCAAAGGGATCTAGGATGAAAGACTTCCCGGCACGCAGTCCTGTGCATAGGCCACAAGACCAGTGATTGCAACAGTGATTTGGTTCCTGACTGCAATTTGTTGGTGATGTGTTTCTAATGCTTGGGAATAACATACAGAATTCATCAGAAACTCTTTTCTTGGAAAACAATTCTTGTTTCTCCAGACTGTCATAATTTATAAAGCCTTTAACAGAAGTTGACATCATGTGCCATTTATGTGTCAGACTGATTAGCAAAATCTTTTGATAGGTAGACTTACTTGTCAGGTAGCAGATTCCCCATACTCCTTTTCACCTTTAAACTGTTATACCCTTCTTTGGTCAAAAATACCTGAAAACACTGCTTCTGCATGAATCTTGTCACATGAAGCTGGCATTTTCCTCTTCTTCATTTTTTTTATCAAGCAATTTATTTTTAAATACCTGTCATGTTGAGTTTGTTACTGCTGCTCTACTTCACCAGGAAAAAAAGTCACTAGATACTTGTAATTCATAAAGTGATGTAGTAACTGGCTCTGGGTTTTTAAGAGGAAATCAACTGCATTGATTTGTTTGTTAAAAAATAACTATTTTAAATATTCTTGCTATCAAAATGATTGGCATGGTCCTGGCATGTTTTTCATTCTTTGCTTTTTCATTTTTATAGTGTTAATAAAATAAAAGCTTTGCAGATAAGAAGTTGTGGATAAGAAGTTATTAGTTAATATGGCTAAGCACGGCACAGCACACAGAGTTCAGCCCTATATGCTCATGTTAGAGAGCAAAATAACATGTAAAAGATTAATTTCTAAATGCAAATAGTTCAGATTGTTCAATTACAATAGATCATGCAAGAACTGCAGTCCTATGGCCTTAGCCTGAATACCCAGAACATGGACTTGATTTTCCATATGTGGATACTCCCTGTGATTGTTTCACTGTGATGATGTACCAGGCAGAGTTAGCAGGGAGGAAAAGCAGTTCGAGTCTGAGAAATTGACCTTTTGCTGCATTGGGTCTTGGTTTTGTGAAGTTACGACTGTACAGACATCCTGCCCAAAGAGGAACAAAGTAGTAGTCTATTACTAACATCAGTCTGTATTTTCCTTGGCATCTATATCTGGAGACAAAAATACTATGTATAATTCTAAAATTCTAAGTTGTGCTGTTACATACATGTGTTTTATCAACTGTAAATATATTTTTAAGGGTTATCTCCTGTCTCGAACAACAGGCAGTAATTTCATCTTGCTGTATATGAATTTTTATGGCTGTTAATTATTTTCTTTTTCCAACAGTACAGCACAGCAGTAATTTTTGCCTTAGGCTTTATTCTTCTTTGGCTGGATTCAAATTTTTTTGTTTGGAACATACTGGCTAGCAGAAAAACTAAGAATAATGAAGATTTTTCCATCCAAAGTTAATTAGATGATCAACAAACCACCAGATACTCAAATCTTTCTATATCTTAAGATGAAAAAAACAAGATTTACTTATACATCCAGACTTAATATGTATAGAAAAGAAAAAATGTTTTGTCAATAAAAGCACAAATAAATATGTATCTGTGAAAACTCCACTGATCTGAAACAATTTCCATCTGCTAAGCTATAAATGACTGAGTAAAAATTAGGCTAAGGTTCCATATAATATTTATAAAGTTCTTCATTTTTTCTGTACTGTTTCTATTGTTCTCAAGAAGAGTAATTTCACTGACATAAGAGACTGGCTGGTAAAGGGTTACTAAATCAGAGGAGTTCAGAGACAGATTAGGGTTTCCCAGCGGCACATATCTCTAGCAGTAAGTGTGGAAGCCAACTCGGAAGAAACACGTTTGAAGTGGCAGAACTAATCATGCAGAAGCAATTTGCGATTTTCTCTCTCTCAGCCTAGATAAAGCAGAGCATTATGACATTGGCTGCATGGAACAAGGTCAATTTACTGTGAAAAGGCAGCTATAGACTCCAACTTCAAATAAACTTTCATCTTGCATGATGAAAAAGAGGATTTACCTTATTGCTTATGCCGTAGAACAGGCAAAACCAAATGAACAACTCAATTAGGAAGTGCTAATTTACATTTTTTTTCACCAGTGACTCCCTTATTGTTTTAGCTATTCATAGTGTAATTATATCTCAAGGTATTTCTCTTGACGTAACTAAAAGAGAGCTGCTCAATTGCTGATAGGCTTGACCTCAACTGAAGCTGTGGGCTGTTCTGAAAGTAAAGGATTAAAGTGCAAAATTTCACAGTGTTACTTCAGAAGAGGTTAGTTTTTCTTTCATGTTTCAATTTTTTAAAATGTCACTGGAAGCAAACTAGCCAAGACACCATGTGAAGCAGTTCTTATACCTATTCTGTTAATTTTTACTATTTCTCCATTTTGACCTGAAATTTTTGTATACTAAGCTCAGCTGTCTACTCAAGTGATGTTGCTGCATGTTGAAACCTCAGAGATGTATCACTTGTTCAAGGTGTGATTCTTTCCCCGTGCCCTTCTTTCTTCAAGCCAATGAGTAATATTCTTCAGTAGGAATAAGGATACGACATACTTTCTGTAATGAACCAACTCAAATCTGCTTCCTAGGGCAAGGAGAAGCAAAGCCAAAATTTCAGTCATTTCCCATTTTCCTCACCAATGACTGGCCCATAGATGTAGTTTCTTCTCATCTCCTTAACCCAAAAATCTATCTCTTAAACAGTCCCCTTCTTCTATTTCCTCTGTGTCACAGTGCTAATATCAATCATCCTTTATTCCCCAGCACATACAGAATAGATGGTCACCCCAATAAAAATACCACCTTACCTATACCACCTATTCTGCTAGTGAGACTGTCCAGTTGTGTTGAATAATTTTGGGAGTAGTTATACTCAGAGAATGGTCAAAGAAGTTCTTTCAGTGATAAGCTCTGTGACTAAGCACAAACTATCCACTACGCAATGGAAAAAACATGGGCAAACCCTCACTTACCTGTTGCTGGCAGATAGCCAAAGCAGATCATTTTTGGGAAAAATTAAACAAGGCTTCACTTTAATTAGTTGTTCAGGGATTCAGCCAGCTGGGATGTTCATGTTTTAGTGCATTTATGTTTATTAGTTGAATCCAAAAGGCTTTCTCTTTCCTCCTTTGCCCTTCTGCAGTAGTTTGTATTTATATTGATGGCAATAATCAGGATATGGAGATTTTTATATGCATTCTGAAATCATAGTTGGAAGGTAAATAAAGATATGATTGAATGCCATTGCTGCTATAGTTCATGTTAAAAAACGCACAACTGGTCCAAGGGCAGAGAAGCTCAGTGAATTAATGCATTAGTCTGTTAGTCTTCCTGTGCCAGGCTCTTGGATTCCACATTGAGTTCTGGTGAGCAATGGACCTCCATAAGGCTGACATTTGCCCCTGGAAAGGAATTGAAAACACTGCATTAACCTTCACTTTGGTAGAAAACCAGCTACTGAATTCAGGAGCTGCTGGCCAGCTCGATTCAGCAGAATAGCTATGTGAATTTGAACAGGTCTGTCCTTTCATTACTAATATTGTTTCCATGGGCAATACCATTAATATGGTTGGTACTTCAGAGGAAAAAAAAGCAGAACATTCCCTCTAGTTCAAATAACTTTTAATCAAAGGGGACACTCTGCTTACTGCATTTCTGCACAAGCTAACAGAAATTACATTGCTTTCAGTGTGCAGATTTCCAACTGATATTAGGTCTTTCAAATAAATCTTTCCTAATTTCAAAGGCTTGGGAAAAAGGGATGTGAGACACTTAAGAGACTTATCAGAGAGAAAAGATACAACTGCCTTGGTCTCCAGTTAGTGTAGTTCCTGTGGCATAAGCCTCCAGTCTTGATCCCAACCCTGAAAAGGAGAAGCCTTGTACTGGCTTCCTTTGGATTATGCACAGGGAAGAACCTAAGAAAGCTTGGCTACTGCTGCTCCATCTGAAAACCTGACAAATTCACAGCCCTTGCCAAGAGGCTCTTGCCAAGACAACTCTTGGCAAGGACTGGGAAATGAAGTGGGAACGTGCTGTGAAGGGCTTCCACCCGCATTTCACGCTCACCGCGCACAGACTCATGGGCATAGGAGCTTCCACACACAAAGAACAGAAGAATATTAGGTCCTGGCTGAAAAGCATGCCAGGCTATTAGGAGTCCTAGTGATGCTTAGAAAATTTTGACTCACCCCATAAAAGGCGATAGGAAAAAACAAATCTGCATGAAACATACTTAGCATTTCAGAAGTAACAAAAGAATTGCAGTTAAAAAAAAAAAGCATCATCATAGACATGCCCTGGCTTAAGGGGGGTTTAAGACTGGGATTTCTTCACGACTAAGCCTCCCTTTTGACTGCTTTCAAGCATTTAAAATTAACATAAAACACATAAATGTTCCCTTTCAGGGGCTTACTGCAGAGCTTTTACAGCTGTATAGAAATGAGAAGCTACTTTAGATTTGTTGCAGGTTTCTTCAGTTGTTATATTGAGTGCTCTCTTTATGCCATGCTCATGGAGTGCTTTGCCCAGAGCACACTGCAGAATTCAGTTGAGATGAGCATGCCTCTTCATTATTAAGAATTAAAGCCGTAATTATTTTTTTCATTTGTTCATTATTTGGAACTGGAAGACTCTTGCTTGGAAACTGAGGAACTGCTAGGCAGATCTGACTTTTCACCTTAGGGTACTGGCTGCTGGCTCAAATCCATTTCTTAACCATAAAGTATTGCTTTGTTCCATTTCTGGAAATGCAACAAGATATGTCTAGGTTTCCTTTTGAAATGGATAATTTGTGACAGATTTCTCATATATCCAAGCTGTCAAAAACAACTTGTTTGTCCCAGAAACTCCTGTACTATGTGGAAGCCATATTAAGTTTCTAAGTATGTTTGGTACATTCCAAATGTCACTATTCTTGTCGTAAAACAGATACCGCATGATAAATGGGCAGATATACAGACAGACATACATAGAGTCGTGTATTTTAGGTACAAAATGAGACTAATGCAAATTTCTAAAATTAAATTGCATATAAAGGCATCAGAGTCATTAGCTTTAACTGATCACTGAGGTTGTTGTACCGACTTTCACAGAATATAACTGTACAGATTTAAGAAACTTATTACCAAGTCACCTGTTTCATATATCTGAGAGAGAAAATGTCCAGCTTTGGAAAATATGATTTTTCTTTTTATCTTGTAAACTGATATAACTGACTTTAGATATATAGGCAAAATGAAGAAAATATTGCTCACTTATCTAAAACACATCAGGCTAAATCCTTTGGTTTGTACTCACTGCTCAAGTTTTACACCTTTACTCACAAGTAGTTCCATTGTTCAAGGAACAAGGTGTTAATAAACTGGAACAAAGGCAGGATCTCATTTTACTATTCTGGCAAACCCACACTTTATTTCTGAGTGAGGGTTACAAAGGATAGATTGTGCAAGAAAGCTAAAACTCCACAGTTTTAATTTCTGTTATATTCTCAAAAGTTTAGGAGCTATCATTGAAATAGCAGACTGGAACGTGAATCATGTGAATAATACAAATTCATCGTTTTGTTCATAACTGCTTTGCACAGGATTTTAATTCTAATAGTCATATGAAGGCATTCAGGGAACAGCAATGTATCATTTGACATTTTATATTTAAAAAGTGTTCCACCCTAATTTATCAGGATTAATTTTCTAAACCCAATGCATGCTATGTCTGTATAAAAACTTGTACTGGTTTAATGGAAGATTATTTTATTTTAATGCCATTCCATAAACTGACATACTGGCTTAAAGCCAATGTCTCCTGGTTTTGACTACATCCTTAAGTTTAGGTCTCTGACTTTGGCAGCAGATCAGTATTAGAGGGCTGAAATTGTTACTGCCCCAAGTGTTGAACTTTGCCCTTTAACAATCCTGTAATATAGTCAGCAGAAAGGAATATGGACCTGCATCTCAGCACCACAGCTTGTCTATCTGGCATATTTGTGCAAACCCCCTGTCATTGTTGCTCTCAAGTCCTACCAAGCAAATACAAGTAGAGAATGGAGCAGGAAGCTGTGAGGTAGTAACATCTTCAGACTGACCCATCTGGATTCAGCAAGGCTTTTCTATCAAAACCTGAAGAAGTCATCATTCAATTTCCCCTTAAAGGTACACTCATTGAACAGATAATCAGTTTAATAAATGTTACTTTGGGTTGTGACTGACGGGTGGAACTGGTTGGTGGAGCTACCAGCTATCTACCCTGGTTTCTGGATGTACAAGGAACTGGTCAGCTCATGCATGCTGTCACAGGTTACAGCACGGTTCTTTAAGGTAAATTTCTGATGATTCAAATGTCAGCAATTCAGAAAGTAATTGGCTCACCTGCCATGGTGCATAGTGGAGGCAGACACTTGGGGAAGCCACCCCAAGCTAAGTCATTTTTGTGTGTAATGACAATATCTATGTTATTTTCACGCAAGTCTGTGCATGGATAGTTGTCTATCAGAAAAAAACTCAAACTAAGGTTAAGTATGCAGTTTGATAGAACACAAAGTAGTATTCTTCATCTTACTGAACATTCACATGGGTTTAAAGTAACACCACTGGTTTCAGTTCATTCTTTTTGATGTTTCATTTCCAGTTTGTGTGCAGCCTTGATCAAAAGGCTTTGAATGTTTGTATTTTTTATTTACTACTTCTTCTTCTTCTTCTCTTCTTCTTCTTCTCTTCTTCTTCTTCTTCTTCTCTTCTTCTTCTTCTCTTCTTCTTCTTCTTCTCTTCTTCTTCTTCTCTTCTTCTTCTTCTTCTTCTTCTTCTTCTTCTTCTTCTTCTTCTTCTTCTTCTTCTTAAGTTTTATTTAGTTTCCATATCAAAACCTCCCATGTGAACACACTTTTACACTTCCAGGTAAAAAATATGTTCAGAGTCAAGTAGACTCCGAATCTTTTCCTTGACTGCTAGACTACTTTGGATATTAGACTGGGAAATGGGTGCAGAAGTTCTGATAACAATCTTGCTTTAGTGACTTTAGCAGTATTTCCAGCCAACTATATTACGGCCTGTGAATAGTCCCAGTAATTGGAGGGTGGTGGGCGTGCATATCTTGTAGAATAAAGTAGTATAGACATACTTCAATTTAAACAACTTAGTATCCTTTTTTGTTTTGTTGCCCTGGACAATGTGAATCTAATCTCAATACTCAAGGGTTAGGTTTTACCACCAAAGATATCTGAAGTACAGCATCAGTTGACACAGAAATCAAAACTCTTCAGGACTCACAAAGAAGAGTTTGTAATTGCTGCCTGCTGCTAATCCTATCAGCTCATATTAGTGAAACATGCTATAGTGCTTCAGGGAAGTTGTCAGGATCTGGTTGCAGGACTCAGCCTTTAGGAGAGGATTCAGGCTAAGCTTAGGCTATACATCGCCACCCATGAGTCAAAGTACATCTATTCTACTGAGTGACAGGCCTCTGAGGGGAACAATATGCATGAAAAAGAACATGCCTTTCACTGCAGCGCTATTGTTACTTTGGTTTAACTTCTTAACCTCGTTCCTATTAAAGCTTCATTCAGTCATAAAAAAGATACCTGTAGCCTTTATTAAATCTCTGTTCTCAAAAAATGCGTGAAATAGTACTTTATTCCAGGTGATATGCTTAAAAAAGAATGCATTCTTCTTCTTTACTAGACTTTGCTTTATTAGCTTCTCTTTCAAAAATTTTATTTAGGCTTGTACTGAAAGAAAGTGTATGATAGATGGAAATAAAATCAGTCTTCTAATTTAATCATACTACAAAACAAGTTAATTAAAATTTGCTAGCACCTCCAATGGTTACAAATCATATCAGTTTGCGTATGTATCAAAGAAGCATGCTTAATCTTTCCATTACTTTGTGATTTACAAATTTTTTTTCTTACTTTTTCTTACTTTTAAGGTTTGGACCTTATAATAATCAAAATGTTTGCTCATCTGGGTCCTGAACTAGACAGAGTCTTAACTTGAACCATGAAAGTATTGTCTTAAATAAAATTAATCTTTTTTTAAAAAGCTCAAATATTTGTTATTTAGGGATATGTGAAAAGTTCACACATTTGCTAACCAGCACGGTTCTCTGTGGGCATGGACAAAAGTGTAATAAGCTCTCATCTGAGCTAAGTTTTGTTGGGTAAAGCCACAATTTTCTTTCTATTGTTCATGTTTTAGGAAATATTTTTATACATATTAATAATGTAGATTTTAAAAATTTTCTATCCCTGTAATCCTTACAACATGTAATGGATGGAATTCCTTCCTATCTTCTAGTCCTTGTTGCTTTTCATATTGCCACTGAAAAGCTACTAAATGACACTAAGGCCAAGACAAAATATTTGGGGCAATGTAACTATGTGAGATTAAAATTTCATTTCTTTTTATTAGTTTCTTCCTCAGCCTATGCTCTATAAAGTCAAATTTTCACTGTGTTGCATCAAAGGAAGGGTCCAGTCTTGCAATGAGCTGCTCTTTTGTCACTGTCTACATTTGCATTGAGGGATTTTGTGATTCTAGCACAGCCTGCATAGGCTGTATGGGAAGACACCTCAGGGCTTGTGTGTGTAGGAATTTGGAAGGAGATTATAAACCACATCCTGAACTCATTAATTTGTTTTTTCATTGTCAAGGAAAAATGCCTTTTTTTCCCCTTTCCTTTTTTTCTTGTAAATTGTGTAATCCCACTTTGAATGTATGAAACCAGTTGCTGTGCTTCACAGGAATAAGCATCTCACTTGGAAGACAAACAACTGTGCATATTTGGAAGTGTGTGTGTCTGTTTTTTTAAAAATAAAATCATTCCACTAGAGAAGTTTTTTATTTTAAGTTTTCCTAATTTATAGACATTTTTCCCTTCAGTGAAGGAACACAGTTTTTTTAATATGTTCCCTTTAATACTGAGACTGAGGTTTGGCATTTTTAATTTCATTGAGTGATCATGAAAATGGTATTTGTGAGTACTAACTAGAGCTAGTTAGAGTGCTGGCAAAGATTAACTGCGTTTCTTGAAACACTTTTACGGCACCTTGGCCATGACCTGTGACACCCAAGTGAATGCAGAGCTGCATCTACTCCGAGCTGAAACTGCAGATAGTGAGAAATTCTAAGATGTTTTTTGCAAGAAGCATTACTTGTGGCCCACTTAAAATTGGAATTTAAATTTTGAAGTTTGAACTACAGTTATTTCCTGGCTTTCCTTTTTGGATTGACACAGTACTACCTGCAGTGTAAATTTGAATTAATTTATTCTTAATGCTCCTGAAAGATATCTGACTGTAATATAAAAAGGATCTAGAAAATACTACTTTTCTCCATAATATCTTCCAAAGCATAGGTAGTCAAAACTGAAAATTGCAAAAGATTACATATATGCTTAAATTTAGGTATGCAAACAACACCACTGCAACCAGTGGACCTAATCACACGCTTAAAAGTAAACATGTGCACAAATCTCTACAGGGTCATGACCCAGTTCTGTATTGCTCCAGTTCACAAGAGGCCAACCTCCTTGACCTTGCAAGCCAAAATCCTCTTGTCATTGAGAGCTCCAAGATGCATAGCTCACCCCTCCGAAAGCCAGTGTGTACAAACCCCCATCCAGCTCCTTTGACGGCTCTTAGTGTGGACTGGACAAACAGTTGGTGTCTGTGAGTGAAAATGGCCTTTTACTACTCTGCACACCAGTGCAGCTTCAACATCTGTGTGTTGAAGACCATAAGCCTCAAACAGTGGACCCTTTGCCAACTCAAATGTGCCCATATTCATCTAATATTTGTAGTAACTCTTACCTGCTAGTCAGTCTTGAAAAAAGTGAGGAGCTTGGTAATTGCACAGGTCTAGATGAAGTTGGGCAGCTGCTTAGCCTGAGACTCCACAAAGTGCCTCTGGCCCATATTTGGGATGGACTCTGCTTTTTACCATATCACCACAATAATTCTCTCTATGTTCCTTTGTTAGATGGGAAGAAAGCATTTTTAGTGAAAAAAAAAAATCAGACCTTCATAACTTAAATAGTTCTAGCTGAGCAAGTGGACTATCCATTTTTCTATAACAAGCAACATTTATTTACCTCCTGCCTTATGTATTTAACAAGTTTGTTTGATGGAGGCTTATATACTTCTAGAATGAGGGCTTCAGTTCTTTCAGACCACACGGCTATTTTGACATTGAAGAGTTATTTCTTATTGTTGTACTGACAGGAGCCCAGTGACAGAGAAAAGAACAGATACTAAAAGGACAGGACCCCAGCTCCCTTTCTTTTTAATAACATGACTTCAGTGCTGTAACATAAAGCAAGTTTTTCTTATATAAGGCACATTTAGACTGTAAGTATTTTTGCTGAACAAGAAGTTAAGTCCAAATGCCAAACTAGAACATACATGCATGTGTGAACACTCAAAGTGGAATGATGTTAAAAGTAAGAGCACTATACCATGACAGGACATCAGATAAAACAGCTGGATATCCTTTTAGCTGTTTTTCTTAATTACTTTAACAATGACAAAGAAATAAATTAGTGGTTAATAAACAGAACCACACATAGTCAAATAAAAACATAAATTATAATCATATTCATATATACATGCACACTTACATATGTATTGGAAATAAAATACTTACAATATTTGACCATAAATGTCATATAAATGTGTTTTTGACCAGAAATACAGTAGTCAGCTCCATTTTACATCTTTCTGTTACAAGAATAAAAAATGGTATCAGCAGAGTCCTATATTGAGGCAGACACACACCAGGTATCAGTTCCATGTCTTCCATGTACAGTTTGTATTTCTGAAGTATATATTTTATTTGAAGAGCCAGTGAACAGGGTAAACATAGTATAAGAATAATGGATGAAAAAACAGACTGAATTGTTAAAAACCAGGAGAAAAAATCTTCAAAAGTATGTAATGAAAATATGCAGGCCCAGATTCTGCTGGTTTATGTTGATGTAGATCCAGAGTATGGAAAACAGTGGTATCACTTTGGATTTGCTCGTGCAGCTTAGAACTCAATCTGGCCTGTAAAATTTAACAAGCTGCATTTTGCATCAGATGACAATGTATATTTCCATAGGCAAGTATTTCATGGTTTATAAATAGCATATATAATAAAAAGTGGTGCAAATACGGTATTTCATGTTTTTACCACTCACGCTGTTATGTTATTCACCGTAACATTAAAGTCACTTAAGTAATCAGCTTTAAGTATGCACCTTTTTTAGAGGTCTTTTTTCATTTACTTTTATGGTATAGCTCATTCAACACACAATGAAATAGCTGGCAAAGGCTGTGCTGGAGGATAGACCAGCAGGGAAGTGTAACCTGCTTTGGAAACAATCTCACCGTATGAATAAAGTCTGCAACCTCTCTTTCAGAACCCAGAGAGAAAAGCGAAAGGTCTGTGACAGCCAGGCTGCCCCAACCCTCTCTGCCTCGGCCAGCGATTGTGCCCTGAGGAGTACAACTGCCTTTCAGACCAGATTGCCCTGCAGCCTCGCCTGCACCAGCAGCTGAGAGCAAGGACCTCTTCTTTTCCCACAGCTACCTACTCCCTGGCAGGTTGTATTCAAGGCTCTGTGTTTAATCTGTAAGTGCCTCCATGGAGCTGGTCAGAGGGTCCTCTCAGAGGTGCTCCCTGCAGCCACCTAGACAGCTTTCCACAGCCCAGGCTGGGGCTTGCCTCGTCTCCTCTGCTCCCCACAGCTACTGATGCCAAGAGCCAAGCAAAGAGGAAGAAGAAAATAAGGTCCAGGAAGAGTTGGAAAGGAAGGGAATTGAGAAAAGGGTAGGAAATGTGAAGAGAGGACGAGGATGGAGACTCATGGTTAATAATAACAACACAATACTGCTTATATACTTATATATTAATTACTATAATAACAACAGTCCTGACTCTATTGTAGAGAAATGGAATGAAGCTCAGACATTTCACCATTGCTTCACAGCTATGCTGATGGGTATCTGAAACAGAGCAACAGAAAAGGACAGTGTTTGCTTACACCTGCCTTGTTCTGCGTTTTAAATCTTTAAAACTATTCTACAAAATTGTTAATGTTACTTAGTTTCACAGTAGACTTTCTAACTGACAGCCCCTGCTATGAAAATCATCACTGTAATAATTAACTTTTCTCTTGCTATTTTTTCTTATTCCAGGTAAATACCGTAAAATTTTTGTGTAAATAAATAGATAATAGTAGGAATATGCTCCTTTCATGCTGATCACAGACCCTAGTGACAGTGGAAACTTCTGCATTTATAAATTCTCATACAAAATCCACAGCTAAATTGTGTGGACCTTTTTCCCCCGAAGTCTGTGTAGAAAAATCATATAATTTGACCCTACAAGACAGGACAAAGTTGTCTGACCATGTCTTAAAGTTCCTTACTTAAACAACCACACTGGCGACTTCAAGCAGTTAAACATGTAAATAGTTTCAGAGACTCATCTTTTCTTTTCTAATTATACACTATAATAACTAGATTGTTGATGCTTTAATTAAGTGAAATACAGCTCTACACACAGTGTATATATTAGTCCTTTGTAGTCTCTCCCAAATAGAACCCTACAAGCAGCTGGTATGGATATACCACCATCACCTCAGACTCTTATTGCTCAGATATAAACAGTAAAGATGCAGTACAAATAACTCTGGTTTCAGATATTTTTATATGTGGTTAGATAGATAATATGACTTTCTATTTCAGAATCAGCTGGAATAACATTCTGTGCACTTATTTGGATTTGTTTTTTAAGCATAAATCATACAAATAGCAGGATATCAAAAAGCCAAACACAGGCTGTATAACAAGCTCTTCCAGTTTTGTCATCAGTCTCCTTACATCAGCAAGCACTCACTTCTGCTGAAACCAGATATTGGAGAATTTCTTAGCCTCCATAGTTTTAGGCAAAATCTTGTGCAGAGGATGTGGGACTCAGAAGGCAGAGG
This sequence comes from Phaethon lepturus, assembly GCF_000687285.1. Taxonomy (NCBI): domain Eukaryota; kingdom Metazoa; phylum Chordata; class Aves; order Phaethontiformes; family Phaethontidae; genus Phaethon; species Phaethon lepturus. The sequence goes on from NW_010509667.1 coordinate 16,827, forward strand.
GCAGAGTAAACAAAACAAAACAAAACAGAATAGTACTAAATAGACAGCAACGGCATAGATTTTCCTTTTTGCTTTTCCCGAATCCTGTCTTTGTGGCCTGAACAGAAGTTTTAAGTTATTCTGGATGGCAACAGTGGCAAACGTGAGAAAACCTGTCTAGACTCAGCTGTTTTAGCCTCTTTTAACCAGCTGGCTGATTAATTGCTGCTATGTTAAAACTGCAGTTGAGAGGCAGATGAAAAGTCATTCCTCAGACCTCAGTGATCTTTTGGTGAAAATTCACCCATGCAACAAGTGCATCACTGCAGGCAGAGAGCAGTTCTAGTGTTGCGTTTCCAGTGTTTTCAACTCATAATTTTATTTCCAGTCATAAAGCAATCAGTATTCTTTTTAAAGGTCCCGCGATTAGTACAAAGCATTGGTATCTGCTCTGTCATCTCTGTTGCTTACTGCTGGGAAGAAAAATAAGAAAATGAAAAAAAATGTCCTTCAGAAGCTCAGAAATAAGAAGGTAAATGAAAAAAATTCTTCAAAAAATCAAAGCAAAGCATAAGAAAACAAACCCAAACCAAACAATGATTTTTAAGAGATTTTCGTGAGCATGAGAAGAGGCTCACAATTGTTCTCAAAGTGCTAGCAGGGCAACATAGACTTTTCTCAGCAGACGTGAACTAGAGCCTCTAATGTGATTGCTACTTTAATAACTAAAGCTCTCATACGCTCATATCAGTAAAAAAATACATATGAGAAGATTTGCTAATAGGAAAAACTGCTATTAAAGAGTACTTAGTAAAAAGAAATACCTGCTTAAATTATTGTATCACATCTTAAAATTTAAAAGTATCTTACTTAGAACTTCTGGGATGATTTTCATGTTACAATTTTAATAGTTCCTATTTTTGATTATACATAATTTTGACAGGGCAGTCAAGTTATAGAAACTATTCTGAAATTTGGATCATATTTGCAAACAGTTCTACTGAAAGAGAGGAAATAAAGAAAAAGGATTCAGAAAATACCTAGTGTGAAATGCTTTGAAAAACTTTTTTTTCAAACAGGCATTTTTAATGCAAAAATGCCAACTCTAGTTAAAACAGGTATGGCAGAAACTTTAAAAAGTCATCAAAAAGAAGACTTCATTTTGAAACAATAAAGCAGTTTGTTTAACCTGGGGCTTTTTTGTTTGTTTTATTTTGGTTCTTTCTTCCATTTAACACCAACTGGGGCTGAACTGAAAATGTTTTGCTTTCCTTCATTAGGCAGGTGTCCTGAGAAAACAGTTATTCCTTTAATTACTATTTTCTTAGGGCTACAATCTTGCTGAAAATACAGAATGCTTAGTGCCTGTCTTTGCTGCGGAATGAGCATGAACTGATACCTCACAAGATACCTCAGGTCTGGACCCCGCAGAGGGACTGCTGCAGCAGCGGGGAGACCTGCTGAGTTACCACACCTTGTTGTCTGGCAGAATACATTGCCTTGGAGGTGGCAACACAGTTGTGGGGAACGCTGCTTCCTGATCTATTTGTCTGTTGGAGTAGCCCTACATTTTTATGCCTGGAGCTCTTGGCTTGGGTAGGAGTCAACTTGTATGTGGAGTCTTCTTGGATCTAGCTTGCGTGTCTCTTCAGTGCATGTTATAGATACATTTTTATGGTTCATCTTGGAACATTAGCCTCTAGATATTTACCTGGTGTCTTCTTTGAAGGATGTTAGTTAATTGGATTTGGTGTCCTGAGGTTTAATTCTGATTTAATTTAACTTGCAGGAGGTCACACTTAACGAGAGCAAACAGTTTATACAGCGTGTGAGTTAGCAGACTGTTCAAATGCTCTGCCAGGGTCTGTGCTGACCTCAGCCTCGTGATTTATGTGAAAGCTAGAGAATCTGCAAACTCTTCCATCCTTGGTTAGGTTTTAACTCAGATTAGTTAGTCAGAGAATTCAGAGCATATCCTTTTCTTCTCTTAAACAAGCTCAGAAGAAGGAATTAGAAGCTGTTGGTGTCATTCTGCTGCCAGGAGAATCAATCCTAACCTTTCAAGCTGTGTCTGCATTGCACACAGCTGTGTTAGCTGGCTCCAAACATGTGATACGCAAGAGAGATGATGCAGGAGCATGTATGTGTCAACATGGTGTCCTGCTCGACTAATTAAGCCAACTTGTCATCTGGCCAGAACAGTAGCATTGCTTCAGACAGTAATAAAGCAGTAAATACCGCAGACAGTAGCGTTAATGCTACTAAAGTTGTTCGCAGTAGCAAAGCTTGTTGCGTGTGCGTAGCTTGCAGATTTGCCATCCCGTGTACCACGCTACCCTACACAGTCATTGTCTGCCTGTTGCCGCACCTGAAGGGATTGAGAGGAGGCTGAGCTAGCTGCAGGCTGGATCCTGTGCCTGGGGCTGCGTCGCCTCTCGTTAGAGAAGACCTGCCCAGTAAATGAGTCTTATCTCTTTTGTTGGCCTCTGCCTTTCCTCAGAAAAGGAAAACAAGAAGCTTCTTTCTGACAAATATTCTATAATTAGAGTGCTTATTATTAATATTAAAGCACATTAGGGTTGAGGAGCATTCATCAAATATACATATACATACAGAACTTCCAAACAGAAAAGTAGGTCAATGGTCACTTTGCCAAAACTCTCCCAAATGAGTTGGAATCAAGCGATTAGCTTCAGTTGTGACTGCTGAAATGTTATAATTTGGTTTTATTTTACTGCCTGGTGCTGCATCCCCTTGGGCCGGGTACTCCGTTGCTGGCTGGAGCATTGGGGCAGACCCATGGTGCTGTGCACGGCCGTGATGCTTTGCAGAAGGGAAAGCAGCTGCCTCCTGGGAGCCCCAGCAAACACCCGCACACACAGCCACGCTCACTTGTGTGCAGGCAGAGCTAAGAAATAGCGGCCCGTTTATGCCTTCTATTCCCCTTTGTAGGTATGCGAGGTAAAATCTGTAAGGAATTACTTAAAAAATTCCTTTAGCAAATAGGAACTTAAAATGAAATCTGAATATATCAGTAATGAAGCTTAACACACTTGTGAATATAGTCTGTATATCTGCAGATAAGTATATTACACACATGAAAGAAAATGAGAAAATTCACATACAGTTTACAGTTGTTCCAGGTGCTCAGCACTCAGCTGTGTTTTTGAAAAAAAAAAGAGGCAAAATCACTGTGCTTCAATAATAAAAAATTGTCATTGAAATTTTGTTTTGTTTTGGTTTTTTCTTTGTCAGAACAGGTCTCAGTGATTTATAAGCAAGAGAATTATCAAATCTATATTATATCAAAGTCCAGCATACCAGGAAATACTTTGTATTAATACTGTGAGATTTTTAGCATTTTATGCATTTAAATGGAGTGATACATAAAACTCTTAGAATGGAAGATTATGTATTTTTCAAGAAGTCTGACTCTGATAATTGAATAAGGTAATGATCTGGTGCTAGTACAAGGAAATTTTTCCTTACAGCGGCTAAGAGAAGAGGAAGAGATAGACAAAGAACAATGCTATTTATCTTTTAAATTTTTATTTATTCTTCTAAAACCACAGAACTCCTGCTGACTTCCCATAGGAGTTTAATACAGGGATGATATTCACCGAGAGCAATCAAGGCCACGACGAAGCCTAACCAATCCTCCTGGCCCATTAGGCTACAGATGAGTATTTTCTCATGCTGCAGAGCCAGAAGCCATCACACCCTAGAGTGCTGAGAAACAGATGCGATCCCAGAGTAGTTCTTAAACATAAAGTAACAGCATCTTCTGTCACTACGTTATAGACAGTCCTCGGCTAGGCTGCTGAATCCCGTATAACGGGGCGGTGATGGGTACAGAAACTCTCGCCGGCTCCCGTCCCCTTGCTGGGAGGTTTCAGTTCGGCCAGCTTTTCCTGTGCCAGTCCAGCCTCGGTGGGATGTACTCTGACATGCAGAGGAGAATGTGAGTTGTTTAAGAGCCATGCACAACTCGGAGCCAAAAGCTGACCATCTCCTGCACTAGCACTTTCTGCAAGCTTAACAATTCAGAGTAAAGGAGTGGAGGTGATCCGCTGCGCAGGCAATACCAGGCTGAGTCCACGCTGCGAGCAGCTCTCACCCCTGTTCCTCTGCGCGCTCTGCGTATTGCTGAAGCACAGCAAAGAGCAGACTTGTTCTTGCTGTGAATTATTGATCTGTTTAACCTCTTGAAATATTTTTTTTGCGGGGGGGGGGGAGTCTTCCATCAGAAAGTGCTCTTTAGTTTGACTTTTTAATAATTTTCAACAATTCTTTGGGTTATTTCTTTTGCCTCAGCTTTCCAATTTAATTCCTTGTTAGCACCATTTTGATGTTAATTTAAAAACATTATTCCTGTACATGGTATATCAAGATTGTCTCAAGATTGTGTTCAGAAATTAAAATTTTTCAAAGTATTGTCACTGGGAAAACTTTTTGTGATGGTCCAGACAAATTCAGTGCAATTTTCCTTGCACAAAAAAGTGCAAAATTTTGGGCATTCTGCCAATTTAATAACTGCTGTTACTGGTGTAGTGACCGTAGGGAAAAAAAAAAAAGGAAAGAGAAGAACCATTTACTGATAAATTACTGGTAGAAGCAAGGAACAAAGTTTGCTGAAAACAGTTTTTAGGATCAAGTCAGGAACGGACTGTGACTTTTACAGCTGATTTTGCCAAGTCAGTCTGGGCTGTGCCTCAGCTTGGACTTGTATTTGGGGTAAATTAATTTCTCCCCAGAAATCAGAATGTTAAAGATAGAAGAAAAGCTTCATTAATGCAGCTATGCTACCAAGCTGATAAATGTTATTTCAGCTTATGAGAACATAGTGGCTGATCCTTACATTACTATCTGTGTCTGATGCAAGAAGTCTATGTTTTTCCATATATATCAAAGGCTGTCATAAGAAATAAAGTTATGGAACAAAAATATGTTAAAAAATGTGTGTATAAATGGCTAATTCCCCCGTGGAAGAAAAATCAAGAATAAAAAATAAAATAAAAAATAGTACGCTAAAAAAAAATCAAGAATAAAAAATAAAAAATAGAATGCAAAAGGAGTTGGAATGAAATACAGCCACACAGAGTTAGAAAGGGTTTGGAAGTTTCCGTGGGACTTGCTGGAAAAATACATCGCTTCTATGAGAAGATTTGGTTTATTAGTAAAGGTCTGGGTAAAATTTCAGGATTTAAGAGAATACCAATAAAGTGAAGACTGACATTAACCAGACCACGCTATAAATACCACACAAAGAGACCAAACAAGCCCACTACTGAGGGACATGCTTGGCGTTCTGCTTCACTGGTTGCCTGTAACAATAGGAAGAAACCTGTTGTCTCTGTTAGAATTAGTTCAGTTAAATAAACCACTCAAAATGCTATTGTTTAGGTCTGGCAGCAGCTGCTTACTCTGGTCCCTGTTTATGCACGATCAGCTGATGCAGCTTGGAATCTGCTGCAGTGCGCCTGTAGCGCACATACATTTTAACCTGTGCCGTTTGGCATATGCAAGTCACTTCATAGTGCTTTGCACAAATTCCTCCTCTTCTTGTTCTCATCAAGGGTTAAGCGTTGCTCAGGATGCTATGCAATACAAGTTGCTCCTTTAAGGGGGGCATTTTCAGAAATTCACGTCTGCGAAGGTGAATTGGCTGATACCTGCAATTTAGTTGCATGTAACCGTGAGAGCAATTATGCCCTTCATATTTGACTGCAAATGTAAACCTGAATTTAGGCTGCAGCATAAAATATATACTAAAAAAATTAAAATGAATTATTTTCTCAATATCAGTAGGAAGGCATGTCTTTTCTAAATGACAGACACAAAGATCTAGAAGCAAAATTTTTTCAGAATATACTTTTAAAAGGAGGCTCAGTTTCGGTCTGATGAAGAATATATCTGTAGTTAATAACTGTGCATTTTTTTAATGAACGACAGGTTACATTTCTGAAAACTGTCTCGTCTAGGCATTGAAAAATGCAAGCATATACAGTTAGCAGTTGGTTCGTCTTTTACCACCATAGTGGTGGACGTTCGAGTCTGGGGTCTAACACAGCTAGTGTTAAATGTGTTTGCTACACCATTTAGGTGAAGCCATTCAGACTTTTCAGAACTGTGACCTGTAATAGTTTACTAATAAAAACTTCGTGCTCACTGGTAATTGTGAGATAATAACTCTCTAAGAAGCTAGAAGAGAGCTCAGCTCAGGCTCCACACAGACATATGTCAGAAACAGATTGTAAGGCAAGAGGCAGAGAAAACTAGATTTTACCTCCCTCCTCTCATACATGAACTCAAAAAACTCTGATAGAAATCAGTGTTGAAACTGGGTTAGAGGGTTGGTTTCATGGGGGCAGCAGGGAAAAGAAAGCAAACTTTCTATTATCAGCTGACTCTCACTGAAAGCATGATCTTCTAATCCGATGCAGAAAAAGCTTCTGCTGAAGTCAACAGAGCTGGACATTTTAAAGTGTCTGAAGAGTTCACAATTCATATTAAATGAGTAACTGAATAACTGAAAATTAATACCAGCACTTAGACTGTTCTCTCTTGTATAAGAGAAAGCAAATGTGAGACCAAATTCATAGAGAACCTTATTTCTTCTAACTTATGCTAAGAAATGGAAATCTGTCTTCTTAACTCTAACATGTATTTATGAGTTTAGTAGCAGGGAATTGCAATAAATGTCATATTACTATGCATAGTGTATTTGTAGCTTGTTTCTATGCTTATAGTAAATCTGGGGCACAAGAATGAGGATTTAAACACTAGCAGTTTTTATGTATAAAGGCTGCTGAATCAGGTTCTAAACTCTAAAGACTGACACAAAATAAAAAAAGGCTTTTAGGTAGGTTTTCAGACTAGTATTGATAAGATTCACAAACTGGGGAAGTGTATAAGATATCTGGTAGAATATCATATGTCAATGTTTCTTTCTCAGTTCAACATAAATAACCTTTGTGGTGCCACAAATCCTTTGCTATTTCTTTACAGTCATAACAGTGACTGTTAAACAAAAATGATATATCGAGCAACATTATTTTTGGAGATGGGGGGATTTGGAAGTGAATGCCACATTTGGTGCTTTGGAGTCTGAAAGTAGGAAAGAATATATAGGTTGCTGTTGTTGTTTGTTTGTTTGTTTGTTTTTAATTTAGAGATAATCCATCGTCTTCAACTGATAATAATATGTTCCATTTAACATTAAATTTACATCAACATGCTGCACAGTAGCACTAGATATTCAGAATAAATTTTTGAGTGTGATTAGAGTATTAACATTCTGAACATGACATTCAGTTGAATTTAAATTCATTAAAACAAAATTAAAAGGCCAGACAGTTGCAGTATCAAATCAAGAAAGTTTAATAGCTTGATTCTGTTTATTTGCATTCTTCTCTGAGTGTTAAGATGACTGCATGCCTCTGAGGATTTTTCATATGAGAATATTTACACATATAAATCAGAACATAAAATATAAATCAGAATAGCCCTCAGAACTATATTAAACCACCATGCATTATTAGAAACAAGAGGTCTCAAAGAAGTTTACAAAAGAGGCTAGTTTATTAAGTCAGCCAAGGCATACTAAGGCATAGGACAGGGGGTTCACCCAGTGTTCTCAGGTAAATAAGCTGTACCTGCAAGATGTAATATAGTTGCTTTATTCCAGCCCAGTACCAAAACACACAAAGTGTTAATGCCTTTCTTCTGGCCTGAAGCGAGTTCGGCCAGAACAAGGCCAAATTCTTATCATGATAATCCCCATAAGCTTAGAGCAAGGAGGTTTTGGCCTATGTTTAATTAAAGCTGCATTACAGTACTTAGACATCTGTTACATTTATACATTGTGGGTCAAGGGCTCAGCTTGAGCTTCTCTTCTGAGATCTGCATGGCCACTGATAAGCCTTTTTTTCCCCCCATTATTTTTTATAGCTAAGCCACTATTTCTATGTCCAAAGACACTTTCCCCCATCAGGGAATGGGGTATGATCTGGTCCTTTATTTCTAGCATTTTGAGATGTGCAGAAGAATGTTTACAGAGAAACCTCCCAAAAACCTTCAAGAAGTTTAATGAATCACACTGCGAACTATAACGAGGATGGATGCAAATTTCCATCTTTGAGACTGACTCTTAGAACAATAAGGTCAGTATCTAAGTATTGCAGTTAGCTGCATCACTGTAATGTCTTTAATTGAACACTTGAAAACAGCAGCTTTCCTATATTTACATCATTTTTTGCTATTTCTATCTTTTATTTTCAAACATATATTTTGGCACTTTCCTTCATTCCCCCCAACCAAAACAACAGGCCTCTTTATATGAGCCTTTAGTTTCAATCAATGAGACTAATTGCATCACTAAAGATTTAGACACACACTTCCTTAACAAATAGCTATGGCAGTTTAAGATTGCCCTCTTTCCCCCTCTTAAATTACTTCTATCACAGCTCTGTTGTCAGAAGAGAATATCTGAGCACTCTGCAGCCACCTCAGAGAAAAGTCCTGCAGTTTGTAGGGGAAAATTTTCTTTGTATCCATGGATCAATCTCATGTTGAATGTGAAATGTTTTGTTAAATTAGCTGCTCTCTGCCAAATTTATTAGGGTTTCTGTGGCTGAATCTCTTTCATCCCTTTCTCACCTTCCACTAAGTGAATGACTGTCATGAGCAGTGGCTCCTGTGTCACAAATGTCTAAGTATGTAAGATGTAACCTTTATCCTTCCACCACCCACAAAAGGGCTGGCCAAAGGCTCGTCATCACCCCAGCAAGGCGGAGAGCACAAGCCCCTTGACGTTAGACAGCTCTTTGGAGCCAGATAATTGTTGAATGGTACAGGTGTGCGAAAGCTTGAGTTATTTGCTGTCTGGATCCAAAATTATCATCTTGTCACTTACATTGTATCATGTTGAATCTTAGTAAAGAATGGTGGCTATTTTGTGGCATCAGTCCCTTTATAAAATAAGTGTATATGTGTATTGTGTATATGTATACGTATACGTATATGGATATGGATATGGTTATGGATATGGATAGGTGTATGAGGGATGATGTATATCTGAGGCAACGGGGGTTGTTCAGTCTGGAGAAGAGGAGGCTGAGGGGAAACCTTATAGCTCTCTACAGCTACCTGAAAGGAGGTTGTGGTGAGGTGGGTGTTGGTCTCTTCTCCCAAGTAACTTGCAATAGGACAGGAGGAAATGGACTCAAGTTGCACTAGGGGAGGTTTAGACTTTCTAAATTTTAGAAATTTTAGCAAAAATTTCTTTACCGAGAGAGTGGTCAAACATTGCAACAGCCTGCCCAGGGAGGTCACCATCTATGGAAATGTTCAAAAAATGTGTGGACGTGGCACTTCAGGACATGGTTTTGTGGGCATGGTGGTGTTGGGTTGACGGTTGGACTTGATGATCTTAAAGATCATTTCCTTAATGATTCCTTGGTTCTGTGATTCTGTGTGATTCACGTTCCCCACCAGCCGCTCCTTGCTGGTGAGAACCAGGTCCAGCATAGCACCAGGCAATGCTTTATCTATGGTAAAGTATCCTTCAAAATAACAAACAATGAAGGAACACCTATGCACATAAATAACTTTATTCTATAAGCAATCTAATCAGAAAGGATTTGGGTCAGAATTTTGACCTAATCTACAGAGGATCAACCTCTAGACCATGACAGAATGGTTAGGTATAGTCTTCAGCAGCTTTTTCCCGTGATTTTAGGAAAGTGACCTATTCTGGCTCAGTGAAGACAAAATCTGAAAATTTCATAGTGCCAAGGTTTATATTCTAGAAGGATGTAAAAGCAAAGATATATAACCTAATCAGTTTGCTGAACAGCAAGTGTTATTTCCTTCAAAGTAAATAGCTTCTGCAGAATATTATTTATATAGTTCTTGCAAATTTGTTTGAAGAGTTGTTTAGACAATCTTATTATGTATAAAGATAAAAACTTCCATCATGAAATTATGCAAAAGAAAATGGACACACCAGCTGGATAAATCCATCATACATCAGCAAAAAGCAACAAGCACTTTTAATTAGCTGAGTGAATGTAGTTTGCTGAATGCTGAAAGCACAGACTCACTCATATTAAAATGTGCCTAATTTTCTGTGAAAAAGTCCCATCTGAACAGCCCTGACCATAGTCAATCATACTAAAAGCCACTGGTGCTTAATTTGATTTACCAATATAAAATGCAAATGAGGTGATTAAGTGGAGTGGCAGACATAGTAGGGCCTCTTTCAAACCATCAAGTTAAATGCAGGCAGACAGCAAACTGGCTGTGCAAAGAAAATTTTAGCATATTCGTTTGATTAGTGCTACAAAAATTTAATTAGGTTGGCTAATTACTTGACAAATTGCTCTACACTAGAGAAAAGGCAGAGCATGTTTTATTCCTGCAAAAACCCTGTGTGTATTTTAGCCCAAATGCTATCTGCCAATTTGCAAAAGCATTATTAAATGAATGAAAGATGGTACAACAGTCTCCAACAATGGCAAATTGTATAATGCGTATAATTAGACAAGGCACACACCACTATATCCATATGTCCATGATCCCTCATGTCTAAAAATATTTAACACAATATTTCTAGGAAAATACTGTCAAAACAGATTATTACAAGGCTGTCAGTTCTTCATAAGAAGCAATATATAGAAAATACTCATTAGTGGAAAACACAGCTCATCAAAAGCAAAGCCTCTTCACCCAAACGAACTCTATCAAGCACACTAACAGGGATGCACTTTATCTGTACCTTGCTAAAAGGAAATAACAGACACTGTTCAGCTAAGGGCTGTATCTCTAAGCCTATTTATTGCTAAGCAATGCCAAAAACGTAAGTTATCTAGGAAAGGAAAAAAGACAAACTTGGATGAATTTCACATTTTACAATTTTATTGGTGTGAATAAGCCACATAGGAAGAACATCAGGACTTCTGTGTAGAACACATTTCTCTTCTTGTTTGTCTATTTGCATTCACACGCCATGAAAGCTGCCAATTTTTATTCAGGAGGCTGCATTTGCTTCTGCTGGCATTTTGTGTAACTAATCAGCCTCTACTGACTCAAACATCACGATAATATAAATAGATACCCACTTTATCTACTCAAGTGGAAAAAATAAGTATCATATTATATAAACATAATGCATTGCAATTGGCAATTAGATACTGCATTTAACTCAGGCTAAAACAGTATCTTAGGAAACCAAGAGATATCTGAGATCTTTTTTAACAGTCATCATACATGTGCATGCAGGCATAAAATATTATTTCTTCCAATTAACAATTCTCCACTTCTGTTCTACTATGCCAATATGTTTTTAAATGTACAGCCTTAGTGAGATGTCAAAAACCTCAAATCAAATATAATTTCATTTTACCTCAGCATAATTATTACTATGTATGATCAGGTTTGTTTCTAATACATTATATGTTAAAACAAATATCAGTTCCTTAGCAGTTTGTCTCTGAATAATTGCTAAGCTCACATTAAATAAGAGGCTACAGAGGTTTTCTGATGATATTTAAAATAAAGTAGCCAAACCTGGTATTTCAGTCTTTGTTTATGTTCTGATACTTCAAAATTCCTTATTTTCCAAGGCTGATGTTCATTACTTCACTTATACCTCTTTTGACAAAAATTGAAATATCTGAAATTCCTTTTCACTTAAAAAAATCTTGTTTATACTGAAATAATCAAAGAAGAAGATAATAATATTTGCTTGGTTTCAAAACCAGTCAGATGAGGATAGACAAAAGTGCGGTCAGCTGCACTGCTACAGTCCTCTTCCATAGAAGCATGGGAAATGCTGTGCATGGGACTAGCATTAAAAAGAGAGCTCCAGCATCAAAGCAACTAGCTCTGACATGTCCTAACATTCAGTAGAACCACCTGCATTGAGGTAGATGTTAATATTACCTGCAGATTGAGTGAAAGATGCCACAAATTAATAATCTAAGATGGAGATTCTTAAAAATAATAAATATAAAGGGGAAAACACAGGCTTAACTTCAATCCTGTTCTGTCATGTTCACTGCAGGTATGAAAAACTCTTCAGTGAAGCAAGTTTCATGTCAGTTGTTTCAATAAACTGGAATTTTGTAATGAAGACTAGACTGAAAAAGCACCATTTTTCAGGAAAAATATCTAACCAGCTGTTGTAAGCAAATATTTTAATTATTCTTTTCTTTTGACCTTGAGCATGCTATGGTCCCTACACATGCATGGAGTTGTGAAGAGGGGAACATGTTAAGACTAAGTAAAAGAGAAGAATTCTCATTTCTCAGGGAGCTCTGACCTGACATCAATGTGGTGAGGAAAATAAATTACCTACTTGTTTTTCCCTCCATGCTTTGTGAGCAGTAAGGAACAATTGTGGTTAGAAACATTCAAATAACTATGCAGGGAAGAATAACTATATAGGGAATAAATACAGAGGGAAGCCCTCAGGGTACAGAAAAACTTTATTAGAACATATGCTGGACGCTATAGCTCTTCCTACAGCCAGTGTAGACTGGAGTATCTTAAGGAATTTACCAATGTAGCATAACAATTCTCAATCTTTTTTAAGAATTTTTTTCATCATAGTTTAGGTCCCTCTCCTCACAGGTGTACATAATCACAGGCTCCAGACAGCTCCAATCCTCTAAATGTCAAACTCTCACACTTCAGCTTCCATAAAGTGCACAAATTTGTCCTCCTAGCTCCTTCCTACACCCAAAAATCCCTGGTGTCTCTAACTGTCCTCATGACTTTTTGACCCAACCATGTTAGTCTGATTTTGTAAAGTAATATTTGAAACAATTTACAACTGTTAGGGAGACACACAGCCCTGGAACTGACATTGACATTAACAAAAGCTTTGGTTTACATGTAAGTGACATAGTTGGTACTTGTATTTATGCCTATACAGTTGTTTTAAAACACTATAAATTTATCAAAGGACTATCTTTTAAAAAATTTTTGCATCGCTGGATTATTTACAATTTATAGTTTGCTATAAGAAAAAGCTGCTAGACTTGGTTTGGATGTGTTCTTAGTTTCATATATTCACTTAACTTTTTTTTATGTGTTTTGTGTTTTATGTTCTTTCCTCAACATTGGCTCCTTGTGTTGGAGATAAGACACTGGACTAAACTGGTATGCCATTTCATTCTCATGTATGCAGCAGGGAGATAAGACTTAGGTAAAAACTTTTAAAAAAAGCCACTGTGTTTTCTGTGAGTCCTGGTCTTTTAAGAGTGTGTTACTTTAGCTTTGGTGGAATGTCACTGTTATGCTATGCATAATTAAGATTTACATCCTAAAATTATATTTTTGCTATATGTTTTAGGAATCAGATTTTGGGTGGCTGCATGACATTGAACAGACCCCTTAGCTTTTCAAAGAAAAAATGCTTAGCTTCATTTGTTTGCATTAAGATTCACCCAAATTAGTGTTTTTATAATCTTACTTTGTAAAATTCTAGATAAAAGATGATATTTAGGAAAGTGTACTAGTTTGACAATTATTATTAAATGGGTAAAGTTCCTCTACCTTTACTCACATTTTCAGTTCCTTCTGTTTCTGTTCTTTTCTGGCAGCTGTGGCTTGCATATTAATTTTCCTTACTGGCTTATGTATTTACATATCGTAGAATCAGAGCGTTAGAGAATGGTTTGCATTGGAAGGGACCTTAAAGATCATCTGGTTCCAAACGCCTGCCATGGGTAAGGACACCTGCCACTAGATCCAGACTGCTCAAAGCCCCATCCAGCCTGGTCTTGAACGCTTCCAGGGATGGGGCATCCACAACTTCTTTGGGCAACCTGTTCCACTGTCTCACCACCCTCATAGTGAAGAATTCCTTCCTTATATCTAATCTAAATTTACTCTCTTTCAATTTAAAGCCATTACCCCTAGTCCTATCACAACACACCCCTGTAAAAAGTCCCTCTTCAGCTTTTTTGTAAGCCCTCTTCAGGTACTGGAAGGTGTTTATGTTAAACAGCATATAAAGAAAGAATGGTGTTTAATCCTGAAAAGCAGTTTCAGGGCACTGCATTCACAGCAGCAAAATCTGGTTCTAGACACACTCGTGCTACCTCTCTAAAAGAGTTAAAACATTTGGAAAGGGCCATGCTAACAAAAGACCACCTGTACAGAGAATCTGAAGGGAAGCAGCAAAGTTTAATGCTATCATCATAAAAAGCATACTCTAATCAGTCTCTCCTTTCATGTGAATTTGGAAATCCTTCTTCCCTAAGAAGTACTTGCTAAAGACAATTATGCAAGAGCAAAACCACACAGAGCTACTGCTGAAAATTGCCAATAGATTCTGAAGAGTTTCAAACAAGGATGTATTAGATTGCCTGTTCACTTGTACATTATAATAACAGAGGACAGCAGGGTGATGGGACTAAACAAAAAGCTTCCTGAGCAATTCACCTAATAAAACACAATCACAAGTTAATTTTTCAGTGATGGTCTGCAGTCTATGCTTATGCCTGAGAAAATGGCTGCTTTCTTTTATTTCTCAATATTCCCTGAAGTATTATTTACAGACTAGTGTAAAAAATTCAGAGTTTTTCATGATAATAGAAAGATTTAATTTCAACTCCTAAATATACTTTAGCTGTTTGAATGAATATGTATGATATTTGGAGTGACCATTTGCCCACCTTTGTAACAAAGAATACTACTTTACATGCAAACAAAATTGGATTGTATTCCATTAAATGCTCTGGTTCTACGTTTTGTACACTGTGATAGAAGGCAGAAGCATGTGAACAAGCTCTGAATATTATGAGCCACAGTTTCTTCCCCATTTACATTGGCACAGATCTGAATAACTTTGATGAGTACAGTATATTTATTCTTTGTTTAAGTTAATGCGACTGAAAAGAAAACTTTGGCCTAATACAATTTTTTTTTTAATTACAGGGTTGATATTGTATAACATGGGCACATAACTTCAATGTGTGTGTTGCAGATGATGCAGCAGGCACAGGTGACTTGCTTTCCCTTATAGGAGTTGATTGAGTCCTCGGGAACTCTGCATATACTTGTCTATGATGAGCCTAATCTTCATACATACTATCTATATATTACTAATTATTAGTAGTAATTAGAAAGTATTAGTAATCCTTTCATTAAAACCTTGATTCTCTCCAAACCCAGAGAAAGTTTCTGGAATGAGCATGCCACACCACAATCACACATGTCAGTTAGGGCACGCAATTTCACAGAATCACAGAATCACAGAAACACTAGGTTGGAAAGGACCTTCAAGATCATCAAGTCCAACCATTAATCCAGCGCCACCATGTCCCCTAGACCATGTCCTGAAGCGCCACATCCACACGTTTCTTGAACAGACTCATTTCAAAGTACAGACGATTCTGTCTGTCTCATGTGCAGGGTTTTAATAGCAATTGCTGGTAGTGTCAAATCAAACTGTTTAGCTTATTTTAACCTCAGATATAAGGTCATAGTTCTGGTTATTTTTCCCAGGTTATTTTTCAGTCTGATTGAATTTTAACCATCTACAATCCTGCCATGGAAAAGAAAGCTTTTTTTTCCTTTTCTGTTCTTAATCACATTATTCCATCTTAGGGGACACATAGAATAAACTTTTTTAAAGTTTACTACTGAATTCAAGATCAGATTTTTAAGAAATGAATGTTGTCACTGAGGGACTACCAAGCCTTGTACAGTCCACTGACTATTATCCGCTGCTGTTGTTTCACATGGGCACCAGTGATACAGTCAGAAGCAGTCTGAGGAGTATCAAGTAGGATTACAAAGCCCTAGGAGTGGTGGTGAGGGACTCTGGAGTTCAGTTTTTTCATCAATCCTCCCAGTCAAAGTGAAGCTGTTTGAAAACGGCCAGTTGAATCTGGTCAATCAACAACTGGTTTCAGGACTGGTGCCACAGCCAAGGCTGTGTTCAGCTACTTAGATCATAGGAGCCACTTTGAGAATCCTGGTCTGCTGGGGGCTGATAAGGTCCATCTGCCAAAGAAAGAGAAGAGCATCTTCAGCCATAAGCTTGCCAAGCTGGTGAAGAGGGCTTTAAGCTAAAGTTGCTGGGGGGGGAACCTCAATCCATCCCACTCCTACCAGTTTGATGCCAGTGACAGCAATAGATGCCCAGAGCCTAGAGAAAGATCACAGGTTGTCAAGAGAGCACATTAAGAGCAGCACAAAGGAATTATAAAGTCTCCAACCAGTAAGTCAGCTTAGTTGGGGGCCCAACTTCAATGCCTCTGTGCAAACATATGTAGCATGAGGAATAAACAAGAGGAGTTAGAGACATGTGTGCACCTGCAGGGCTATGACCTTATTGGCATCACGGAGACATGGTGGGATGGCTCCTATGACTGCAGCACTGGAATGGAACAATAAGGCATTGGTTAGGAAGGACAGGCAGGGGAAATAAGGACGGGAGGTCGCCTTCTGTGTCATGACCAGCTGGAGTGCATAAAGCTCTGCCTGGGGCTGGCTGAGGAGCTGACCAACAGCTTATAGGTCAGGATTAATGGGAGGGCAGGGATGGGTGACATTATAGTGGAGGTCCGCTACAGACCACCCAACCAGGAAGACTGAGCAGATGAGGCCCTCTATAGACAGATAGGAGCAGCCTCACGTTCACAAGCCCTGGTCCTTATGAGGGACTTCAATCATCTCAATATCTATTAGAGGGACAACACAGCAGCACATAAGCATCAGGAGATTCCTGGAATGCATTGGTGATAACTTCCTTCTCCAAGTGACAGAGGAACCAATGAGGAGAAGTGCTATGTTGGACCTGGTTCTCACCAACAAGGAGGGGCTGGTGGGGAATGTGAATCACACAGAATCACAGAATCAAAGAATGACAGAATCATTAAGGTTGGAAAAGACCTTTAGGATCATCAAGTCCAACCGTCAACCCAACACCACCATGCCCACTAAAACATGTCCTGAAGTGTCACGTCCACAAGTTTTTTGAACACTTCCAGTGATGGTGACTCCACCACCTCCCTGGGCAGCCTGTTCCAACAGTTGACCACTCTCTCCATAAAGAAATTTTTCCTAATATCTAGTCTAAGCCTCCCCTAGCACAACTTGAGGCCATGTTCTCCTGTTCTATAGCTACTTACTTGGGAGAAGACACCAACACCCACCTCGCAACCACCCCCTTTCAGATAGTTGCAGAAAGCGATAAGGTCTCCCCTCAGCCTCCTCTTCTCCAGACTGAACAACCCCAGTTCCCTCAGTCACTCCTCATAAGACTTGCGCTCCAGACCCCTCACCAGCTGCTTTGCCCTTTTTTGGACACGCTTGAGAACCTCAATGATGTTGTTGGCCTTCTTGGCCACCTGGGCACACTTGTCGGCTCATATTCAGCCAGCTGTCAACCAGCACCCCCAGGTCCTTTTCTGACAGGCAGCTTCCCAGCAACCTCAGCCCAAGGGTTGTTGTGACCCAAGTGCAGGACCTGGCACTTGGCCTTAGTAAGCCTCATACAGTTGACCTCTGCCCATCGATCCAGCCTGTCTAGATCCCTCTGCAGACCCTTCCTGTCCTCGAGCAGATCAACAATCTGCAAACTTACTGAGGGAGCACTTGATGCCCTCATCCAGATCATCAATAAAGATATTAAACAAGACCAGCCCCAAAACTGAGCCCTGAGGAATACCACTTGTGACCGGCCACCAACTGGATTTAACTCATGAAGCTCAAGGGCAGCCTTGGCCTCAGTGACCAAGGAATGGTGGAGTTCAAGAACCTTAGGGCAGCAAGGAGACAGCATAGCAAGCTCAGTACCCTGGAGTTCAGGAGAGCAGACTTTGGCCTGTTCAGGCCAGATCTGCTTGGTCGAGTACTATGGGAAAAAGCCCTGGAGGGAAGAAGGGCCCAAGAAAGCTGGTAAATATTCAAGGATCACCTCCTCCAAGCTCAGGAGTGATGCATCTCAAAAAAGAGGAAGTCAGGCCGAAATGTCAGGAGGCCTGCATGGATGAACAAGGAGCTCTGGGACAAACACAAACACAAAAAGGAAACCTACAGAGGGTGGAAGCAGGGACAGGTAGCCTGGGAGGAATACACAGAAATTGTCCAAGCAGCCAGAGATCAGGTTAGAAAAGCTAAAGCCCTGATAGAATTAAATCTGGCCAGGGACATCAAGGGCAACAAGAAAAGCTCCTGTAGGTGATGTGTTAGTGATAAAAAAAGAATGTAGAAAACGTGAGCCCTCTCTGGAACAAAATGGGAGACCTGGTTACCTGGGATATGGAGAAGGCTGAGGTACTCAAAGACTTTTTTGTCTCAGTCTTCACTGGCAAGTGTTCAAGCCATACTGCTCAAGTTGCAGAAAGCCAAGGCAGTGACTGGGAGAATGAAGAACTGCCTATTGTAGGAGAAAATCAGTCTCGAGACCATCTAAGGAACCTGAAGGTGTACAAGTCCAGGGGGCCTGATGAGATGCATCTGTGAGTCCTGAGGGAACTGGAAGAGGAAGTTGCTAAACCACTATCCATCATATTTGAGAAGTCATGGCATTCTAGTGAACTTCCTACTGACTGGAAAAGGGGACACATAATGCCCATTTTTAAAAAGGGAAAAAAGGAACACCCGGGGAACTACAGGCCAATCAGTCTCACCTCTGTGCCCAGCAAGGTCATAGAGCAGATCCTGCTGTAAACTATGCTAAGGCACATGGAAAATAAGGAGGTGACTGGTGACAGACAACATGGCTTCACTAAGGGCAAATCGTGCCTTGAAAAATTTGATGGCCTTCTATGACAGGGTTACAGTGTTGGTGTATAAGGGAAGAGTGACTGATGACATCTACCTGGACTTGTGCAAAGTGTTTGATGCTGTCCCACATGACATCTGTGTCTCTAAATTAGGAGACATGGATTTCATGGATGGACACTTGCTGGATATGGAATTGGCACTCAAAGAGTTGCAGTCAACGGCATAATGTCCAGGTGGAGACCACCAACAAGTGGTGTTCCTCAGGAGTAGGTATTCGGATGGGAACTGTTTAATATCTTTGTTAGTGACATGGACAGTGGGATCGAGTGCACTCTCAGTAAGTTTGACAACACCACCAACCTGTGTTGTGCAGTTGACACACTGGATGGAAGGGATGCCACCCAGAGGGACCTTGACAAGCTTGAGAGGGGGGCCTGTGTGAAGCTCATGAAGTTCAACAAGGCCAAGTGCAAGGTGCTGCACATAAGTTGGGGCAACCCCAAGCACAAATACAAGCACTGGGAGCAGCCCTGTCAAGAAGGAGCTGGGAGTGTTGGTTGGTGAGAAGCTCAACATGACCTGGCAATGTGTGCTTACAGCTAAGAAGGCCAGCTGTATCCTGGCCTGCATCCAAAGCAGCGTGGCCAGCAGCTTGGGGGAGGTGATTCTGCCCCTCTACTCTGTGCTGGTGAGACCCCACCTGGAATCCTGCATCCAGCTCTGGAGCCTTCAGCACAACAAAGACATGGACCTGTTGGAGCAAGTCCAGAGGAGGACCTCAGAAATGATCAGAGGGATGGAACTCCTCTGCTGTGAGGACAGGGAATTGGGGTTGTTCAGCCTGGAGAAGAGAAGGGTCTGGGGAGACATTACGGCAGCCTTCCAGTACTTGAAAGGGGCTTAGAAGAAAGATGGGGACAGACATTTCAGCATGGCCTCTAACAATAGGACAAGGGTTTAGACTAGATCTAAGGAAGAAACTTTTCACACTGAGGGTGGTGAAACACTGACACGGGTTGCCCAGAGAGGTGGTAGATGCCCCATCCCTGGACACATTGAAGGTCAGGTTGGATGGGGCTCTGAGCAACCTGATCGAGTTGCAGATGTCCCTGCTCATTGCAGGGGGGTTGGACTAGATAATGTTTAAAGGTCCCTTCCAACCCAAACCATTCTATGGTTCCATGATTCCATGATTCTATGATGGGTAGTGGGGTCTGCAGCCAGTCCTTAACAGCTCCTTTGCACTACTCTTTTCTCCTCATACTTTTCCCCTGTTCCAGCATGGTGTCTCCACGGGCTACAGCATACTATCTGCTCTGGTGTCTGGAGCACTGACTCCCCTTCCTTCATCACTGACTTTGCTGTTTTCAGGGTTGTTTCTCACCTTTTTATTTCCTCACTTCTTTGCCTGTTTGCCATTTTTTCCCTTTCTTATGTATGTTTTTGCAGAGGCACCACATACATGGCTGTTGGACTCAGCTGTGTCCTGTGATGGGTCCTTTGGAGCCGTCTGGAACCATCTGTGTCTGGCATGGGACAGACCGACCTTTTCCCACACAGGTCACCCCTGCAGCCACCTACTGCCAACACCTTGCCACAGCCAACACAAACAGCCTCCTAATTCCCAAAACACTGCTATCACTAGCAGGCAGTACAATACGCAGTGTATGTACCCCTCTACTTTCTTCTGTACATCATACCACTTCTTTGTTTAGGCTCATCATTGTCAGTGAAAAAAAGTGGAAGGAAGAAAAGAGTAAAAGCTGTGCAAGGAAGCAAAGCAACACAGAGTGGTCCAGCAGTGTTGTTATTTTCCTATTCCACCAGAATTCCTTTCTCATTTTTACGCAGGAGTGTCTAAATTACCTTGTGAATTTTGTGCTATAAGAAACATGGGCAAGTTCCAGACATTTTACTTTTCATCCCATGCATTGCTTTCTTGAGGGAAAAAGCCAGGTACTGTTCCCTTCAGACCTGATGCATCTGACACAATAAAAAAAATCTTTCCTGTATTTCCCTCCCTCCCAGTGAAAGATCACTTCATGTTAAGTGATGCCTTGCTATTAAAAATACAAATTGATACAAACTAGATTCTGTAATTAAAACAGAGAATTGAAAAATAACGTGCTGAGGGTTTGCTTTACATTGAAAAAGAATAGCTAAGGTAACTGGAGAAGACGTAAAAAAGCATAGCTCTCTCCAAATATTTAAGTGATTCTTGATTAGTGAGTGCAGGCCTCTGCCTATTAAATTATCATTTGAAATTTAATAGAAGAAGATCTATATGAAGAGACTTTTCTATTATTATTACACACATTGTGTAAAGATGCAGTAAAGCTTTGTTCACTTCACCTCTGTACTCTACGTGAAGGTATCTTATCCATAATACTGACATTCAATGTGGGTAATTCTACCCAAAACTATTTGAGGATCTCAAAGGTACAAATGGCACCTTTGACACTGTAGTCTTGTAATTTCTGAAATACTAATGAATGACTGAACATACTTCAAAGATGCTAACTATATATGCATTAGAGCACTGAGGCTGATTTAATGTGAAATGTGAAATTTCATACCTGAGAAGTGTTTTGGCTCTGAAAGCGTTATGGAACTGCCCAAAAGGTACTGGACTGACAGCTATTGAAATAAACAGAAAAGAAGTTCCACCTAGCTATTCATCATGAAGGAGAGAGTGAAAGCACCTAGCTGATTAAACATAACTTAGTAATGATTCTACCAGCCAGTGCGTATTCTAATGATTATGGTCACTCCTGTTGTGCTTTCATAAGGAAAAGAAGCCATTTTAAGTAGGAAATTCATAGCCGCTTGAAGTTGCATATTGACCTGGATATGGTTCCTAGTCTGGAGGGAGAACCCACAGGTCTTGTTCTAGTAAAAGGTTAAACAGGGTTGTTGTTTTCTTTCTGAACTGCAGGGACAAAGATATTACCGGAGAGAGTAGGAGTCAGCTCCACTGTTCCTGGAGCAGCAGAGATCTCTGGCCAGACATACACTCTTGCAGGAGATATGATGTATGTCCATACATCACATGTGAACACATGTTTCTTCAAGTACGAACACGCTGGTTCAGTCACAGCTTTTGGGTGTTTAACACTTCAGAAAATCAGGCAACTTATTTTGCTGCTCAATTGAGACTTCCCCCAGCATTCTCCTAGAGAAACTGGCAGCTCGTGGCTTAGACAGGTTTACTCTTTGCTGGGTAGAAAGCTGGCTGGATGGCCAAACTGAGAGACTTGTGGTGAATGGAGTTAAATCCAGTTTGCGACTGGTTACAAATGGTGTTCTCCAGGGCTCAGTTTTGTGGCCAGTCTTGTTTAATATCTTTATTGGATCCCTCTGGATGAGGGGATCGAGTGCTCCCTCAGTAAGTTTGCAGATGACACCAAGTTGGGTGGGAGTGTTGATCTGCTCAGTGGCAGGAAGGGTCTGCAAAGGGATCTGGACAGGCTGGATCGATGGGCCGAGGTCAACTGTATGAGGTTCAATAAGGCCAAGTGCAGGGTCCTGCACTTGGGTCACAACAACCCCATGCAACGCTACAGGCTTGGGGAGGAGTGGCTGGAGAGCTGCCTGGTGGAAAAGGACCATGCCCACTAAACCATGTCCTGAAGTGCCACATCCATACGTAACAGGAATATGGATGAGGCACTCCCATCATAGAGGGATATGATATAGAATCATAGTGGCTGGAAGAAATGGAAGAAATTTCTCATCGAAGAGATAGTCTACCCAAAAGTCAAACTTGGGAAAGTAGCCTAAGTCTAACTTCTGTGACAACCCGATGAGATCAGGTTATAGTTGAATTAATTGAAAAATGAGTATTTCTACTTTGGCAAAAGGAAAGATTCCATCCTACATACAAACAACACCTTTTTTAGCAACTTTACCAAAAATACTTTTTTTGTGTATCTGGAAATTTTCAGTTGTGGAGAAAATGTATTTTTCATTGAAATAGAAACTGGAATTATATCAGAAATATTAGTTTGCAACTGTAAAACAAGTATCTGCATGTATGTTTTCTAACTGTGCATCTGTTATATACCTTGTGAAATTGTTCACAAACACTATTGACCTTTGAACCCTATATTTCTTCTGATGACACATGCCATCTCCCTATACAATTGGTAGGGAA
>NW_010509667.1:39743-40611 GCF_000687285.1 Phaethon lepturus
AATGACCTTTACATATATTTAATAGCCAAATATATGTTTAGATAATTTTCTAAAAACCAATTGACCAAATATTTAGGTGGTGTGACAGAGTGGTTTTTAATCCTGAATACTTTCAAAATGTCTCTACACTTTTAAAGAGTTTTATTAGAAGTATGTCTTCATCCAAACCTCCCTATTTAAAAAAAAAATGGCTGAATTAGTTTCTTTTTCTCCTGACAATTATTTTTCTGGGGGGCCATAGGACTGAAAAAAATTCTCTGATAGGAGCAGTATTTTCTTTGTTGAGGTAATCCTAATAGATGAATTCATTTGGCCATGTAGGCTGTTCTTTTTAGAGTGCTTTGAAAAAATAAGCAGAGGAAAGAATGCTCGAAAGAGCCTGAAATTTGATTTACATCTTTAGAACAAAGAAACAAATAAAAATGTGACTATTGTCTTTATCTTCACAGTTATTGTATGTGGTATCCTTCTATAATCCTTTCTTGTAATGATACTTAATAGCTGCCTTAGAGATATTAATGGAAATTGTCACAGGCAAGGGAGATATTACTGCATCTAATGAAGGAAAGTAGGACTAAAAGGAAAAAAGAACAATAAGTAAAATCTGAACAAATAAAAGAATTTAACTTATTTCTGAAATTTAACCCTATACATGGTTAATTGTCATAAAATGAAAACAAGTGAATACTGTTACTATTCAGCATATTAATACATGCTTCATGAAAGCTTATAGAGCAGTTACAGTATATAGATTTTGGACATATGAATTTAAGTGTAACTGATTTATCAACCCTCAGCACATCAATATTACAATACTATTATAAAATATGTTCATTTTTGAAATAAACTACACTAAGCAAATTCCTGC
>NW_010509667.1:40623-45360 GCF_000687285.1 Phaethon lepturus
GACTGAAGATTATGCACTCTTCAAATCACTTATAACTAGGAAGGTAAATAAAAGCAATATTTTATGAGGGAAAAATATATTTTTGATAGAAAATACAACTCTCGAAGTGTTAAAATACAAACATAGGCGTCACATTTAAACATATTTCTCACTAACTGTCCACTTATCTAAAGTCTAGAAACATGATTAATGCATTTCAAACATTTGTCCTGGCCAGTTACACACAAGAAGCATGTGAAAGGAAGATGTAAAATATAAATGAATGTCTTAAATACATTCTTTTGAGCAAATTTTGTATTTTTGAGTAAATTTTCTACTATATTCATCTTTTGGTAAGGGAACATTCAGTGAAAGGCAGACAGAAAATACCATCCAAATAGAAGCTATATAACACGGCAAACAGTTTGCCTGATACTTGTTTGTCTGACGCAGAGAAACAGAAATTTTTAAAACATTAACTGTTCAGTTTTAATTAGAATCTGTTTTGTTTAAGTTATATTTTTAAAACAGACCTAAATAATTTAAGTTAAAAAAAAAATTGCATTAAATCTGCATGAAACCTTAAATTTCTTGCAATTGACTTGAATACTTTCAATTAATGGACAAACATACTGAATATATTGAAGAGCACATGTTTTGCCATAGTTTTGAAAAAAGTAGAATCACTGAAATGGTGGAATTTATTGCCTAAATCCCTGAGAAAACATTTGCTGAAATTATAAATCTAATTCTGGAAACAAAAGCCATTTCTGCAGATAAATACAACTTTCAAAAACTCTGTTGTTCAGTGTTTGCCATTAGAGAGTTCAGAAATGTATGGGAGGTAAAAAATATATCAAAACCCACAAACCAAGGAAAGCTCCTGTTTTTTAACCTGTGAAGTGGTTATGGAACAATGAGATCTAATATATCGGGGACGTGAAATTGAACTGATAAGAAAAAATAGGTGGAAGTTCACTGAAGCTCGTTCCTTTGTTTTATATGCAAGCAGAAAAACACACTTACAAAACCAAGATTCTTAGGTATGTAATGTGTATATAATGTAGTTTAATACAACTAAAAAGTAACAAAATTTTATTTTTGTGTATTTTAATTGAATTTTATTGTTCATAATTTACAATATCAGAAGTTAAAAATCATTACTCATCCACTAAAAGAGAAAATTATCATGTGCCTTTCTGACAAGAAAAAATTAAGTTACTGAGTTATATTTATAGAATTTGCTGGCTGTTCAAACACATGTACTTAGACATAATATATACAACTGGAGTTAAAGAAATGCCAAACTTGGTGTGAAGGCTATAATTATGAGACTTATTAGCTGCTAACATCAAGAAATAGAAATATAAATCCAAAGAACAAAGGATCTAATATCATGTAATGAACAGCTATCTACGCCTGCTGCAGCTATATTTATACATATGAACACAGACAATTTTCAGAGGCATATGAGAACACAGTTGGTTAGGCATGATCAGGAAGAACAAAAGTTTAAGAAAATAAATCAAGATAAGAAAGATTAAACCAATATAACAAGTTTCAAGATTCCCTGATTATTTATTCAAAAGAATATTATTAAAATTATTGGCTGAAATCACCTTGATTCAAATATGTACTCAGCAATGTAGCTACTGGGATACTTCTAATGACTGCACCTGGAGATGATCTAGGATTGAAGTGAATAAAATAGCAATGCACTTTCTTTCACGTAATATCCACTTGCTGTTATATTCTCAGAGAAAAGCACAGAGTTTGGCCATTTGTATACAGTGCGTTTAGATAAATTGTCCCATATATTGTTGTACATAAGCCTGAGATTTCTGTGAGAAATCTTAAGGGATATGTATGAAGTGTGAACAGGAAAACTAAGGGAGTATTTATTATGTCTAGAACATTCATACACAGGTTTGAATGAAAAATCAAAATCTCAACTGTTTATAAACCAAAATCTGAAAAAAAAAAAAAGAGGTTCTAAGCAATCACACTTTTTGTGGCAACTTCAGATTTTTAATTTTTTTTCGACTTTGAGTCAAGACATTCTCTGCAATTGTTTCCCATATAACATTTTGAAGTCAGTAAATTTTGAAAAACAAAGATACCCCAAGCCTATACTCAGAAAATTCCTCAGCTGTTCAAGTAAGCATACATTATAATTTGTACCTGAAATTTGTAGCAGGCTAACGTTGTCTGTGTAAAGATGACGAGCTGTGAACTGAGCAACCTTGAAACCAGAGTTCCATTTAAATCACCTGTGCTATTGCAGAAAAAAGAAAAATACACATCTTCCGAGGCTGTGGGGGGAGGTATTTGCTGACTCTAAAATAAGTTACAGAACATTCCCTTCATTTTCAGACTGTTAATGCTTATCCATGGCTTAAGTAAGAATACTTACTTTTTCTCTTCAATTGTGCACATTACAAACAGAGCTTAGTGGCCTTTCACTTCAGAGCTGTCAGAGTTAAAGTGACATGAAGCTATTAACATTCTATTGTAAGTGGCCAGAGACTTCCTCTGGGTTTTTTTCATCGAAAGACCACTAAAACCCTTAGTTTGCACTGTTTTCATGAAGATCACCCATTCCCTTTTCACTTGTATTGGACACTGGCACTATTAGTGCTCCTTTGCAGCTGCCAGATATTTTACACTTCAAAAAGTCAGATTATCCCATATAAACTATTCCATGATATTCTGTGTGGAAGGCTTTGAATGTAATAATCAAAAGGTATCAATCAGATCTATGAGATTACAAGTTATAAAAGAGATGAGTTTTAGCTATACAACTTTCCTGTTGGATTTATACTTCACTACCTCAATAGTACAGCAAAAATATCGTGTAAGTGCACATCTCTAAATACCAAACAAAATTCAAACACTAAGAGGAAAGATGGACAGGAATCTGGAGAAAGATTAAGCAAGGAAACAGATGTTGCATTTATTCTTTTGTATCTTACTCTTTTTTACTTCCTCAGTACTACATGCTCTCATACCTGTTATTATGATCCTTCAGAAAATGAAGACGTCTTTAATTTACAAAGTTTTTTAGGACAGCTCTCAGAATCTCTGACAACTGCCTCAGTATATCTTAAAATGGCTAAAATGTAACTTTTCTCAAAATTTGCCCATTTCGTATTAAGCACAAACAAGTACTCACATATTATAGAGACCTAGAAATAGAGCAAACAGTGTCTGAGGTGTCTGGAATGGAAAAGATTTTCCACTGTGCAAACTCTGACAGGGAGCATTTTTGCTGCTGTGAAGATGTAAAGTGAAACTTTTGGCTCACTGAATTCATTGGAAGTTTTGGTATCAACTGTAGGCAGCAGCTTACCAAGTTTTACGAGTTGGATATTAAATGCCTCTTCCTTTAGATATAAACCTGAGGGATCCTGTCCATATACAGATCCTTCTCCACTCTTTTTCCTCCTATCTTTTACTTCCTATTTCACTCAGTTCTTTCCTCCTTTGAATAATATTTGTCCTTCTTTTCTTAAAATTGTATAACAAGCGTTTCAATGTTGCTGTGGTTTTTTAACAGCTCTCATAAATGCTGTTAAAGACATGTTGTTTTGCTATGATGTTTTCACTTGCAGTAGAGCTAAAGTTTGTGCTTTTAAAAGGCTTAAGAAATGTCGAAGAAAGTAACTTCATGTATTGGCTTGTAGATAATGTTACTATGAGGACAGAGTAACATCTGCAATAGCAGTCTTAGAAAATACTGCCCGGGATTTGGTTTTTTTTTTGTCTGTTAAAAACTAAATGCTATTTTTCAACTTGCAGAAGCAGCATTTCACAGCCCTCCCCCATTCAGGAAATTATGGGTTTGGTTACTTGCAGGTACAAGATTTTAGTGACTTTGAGCTATTTATCAGAACCTTGATTTTCCAATGCCTTCTGATGCTGGATATGTCAGTAACCAGTTTATTACTTTTAAACAGCCTTTAAAAAACCAGACAAAGTCTAAAGGTACTTTTATAAAGTACAAACAAGCACACAATTGGAGGCTTGTCTCTAAAACTGAGAACTCTTTAAATGCAAAGAACTTGACTGTTATCTGCAGAAATAATAACTATCACCTCCTATGCTTATATAGAGCTTTTTTAAGAGTTGGAAAAATAAATTCTACTGAATTTAATAGGGATAGACATATTCTAGCTAGTTAATTCATATAAACCTCTAAGAAGGTGTTACCATGCTTACTTTACAAATGAGGAGAGAGAGATGGAGTTGAAAGCTCAACAGAAAAACTGAGATTAAAACTCAGCCCTTAACATCAATAGACCACAATGATGAATGGATTTGGATGTTGTAAAGTATTATCTTGACACATTTGTAAAATTACAAAAAAATTGGTAGTTAAAACAGGATTGACAAAAAGCAAAACCAGCAAGCCCCTTGCTAAGGAATATACAGAACATTTAATTTTAAATTAAAGAGGTCCAAGCTTTTTATACATGCAGAAACTACTTTTATAATTTAGAACTATTTTTATAGATAGTTTCACTGACATTGGGATAAAGTTTTAAGATTATTTTGAATTATTTAAAATACATTTTAAAGTTAAAAACACTTTGAATAAAAATGAAGTCATGTATCTGGAAGTTAAAAACCCCCACCTCCCACAAACCTCTTGGGTTGGTTTAACTGAAGCAGAAGAGGTATCCAGATACAGCGGAGTATGATTCACATGAAACTTCAAGTGTCAGAAACAGAAAGACATTCACTCCTTGTAGAAGTGTA
>NW_010509667.1:45391-51299 GCF_000687285.1 Phaethon lepturus
AGCAAAAAAAAACCCCTCTCTGTAAATTATAATCCCTGATTACATTTAAAAAAAATAAAAGAGGAAAGCACGGAACATGTTGCAGAGTACAAAGCACTACCTGAGAGCTGCACTTCCCCACACATGGCCTCATTCTGCACGTAGTAAAATCAGTAACAAGAGTTCGTCTTGACTTGAGTGGATTCAAGATTGAGTTTATTGGCGCTGTGCCCAACACGCATCATTGAAACAGTAAGAGCAGGGCCAGAGACTCTGGTGGAATCCATGCATTGACTGAAGCATGTCCTTAAGCAGATATCAGAGTGCCATAAAGTCAACAGATTTAAATATGTACTTTAAGCTGAGAACATGCTTTGTTGAATCATGGCCTTTGGCAATTATTTGAGACACCAAGTTCTACTTACTTGATGATTAAGGTGCTAAAACATTTTGAAAAAAAAAATGTATTAATGCCAGGGGTCATTTTTGCTGATGTTTTTACATGAAAAAAAGTTTTGGAAAGTATTAATAAATGAAATTGACAAGGGCATGCTTAGTTTCGTCTTAGTACAGATTTGTTCGTGTCAGTCCTGGAAAGACTGCTTATAAAGTTAATTCAAAACTGCTATGAAAAAAAAAAAAAGAAAACAAAATGACCTTGCTCATAAAGCTATATTTGTAGAGATCCTTGTTCTGGAATGGATGAAAGAAAGGAAAGAAAGAAATGAGGATCCTGGGAACTACCAAACTGTCAGCCTCACTGTTCTTGGGAAGATCCTGGAACAGAGCCTTCTAGAAGCTATGCTAAGGCACAAGGAAGACAGGGAGGTGATTTGAGACAGCCAGCATGGCTTCACCAAGGGTAAATCCTGCCTGATTAACCTAGTGGACTTCTATGATGGAGTGACTACATCAGTGGACAGGGAAAAGCTACGGATGTTATTTATCTGGACTTGTATAAGGCCTTTGACACTCATGTTGTGGTCCCCCATAAGATGGGAGATATGGATTTGATGGGTAGACTGTTGGGTGGATGAGGAATTGGTTGTATGGTCGCATCCAGAAGGTAGTGGCCAACAGCTCAATGTCCAGTTGGAAG
Source organism: Phaethon lepturus (assembly GCF_000687285.1). NCBI lineage: Eukaryota > Metazoa > Chordata > Aves > Phaethontiformes > Phaethontidae > Phaethon > Phaethon lepturus. The sequence continues at coordinate 46,470 of NW_010509667.1, forward strand.
ACATTACTGCAGCCTTCCAGTACGTAAAAGGGATTTAGAAGAAAGATGAGGACAGACATTTCAGCAGGGCCTGTTGCGATAGGACAAGGGGTAATGGTTTTAAACTAAAAGAGGGTAGATCTAGACTAGATCTAAGGAAGAAACTTTTCACAATGAGGGTGGTGAAACCCTGACATAGGTTGCCCAGAGAGGTGGTAGATGCCCCATCCCTGGAAACATTCCAGGTCAGGTCAGATGGGGTTCTGAGCAACCTGATCTAGTTGAAGAAGTCCCTGTTCATTGCAGGTAGGTTGGTCTGGATGACCTTTAAAGGTCCCTTCTAGTGTAAACTATTCTATGACTCTATGAAGAGCATCCCTACAGACACTTGCAGAATCCTGAAAATTTGAGGACTTTGTTTTGCAGAAATTGGCAAAAAAAAAGATTTCTGTAAGTATGGTTAGTGCAACTATGAGAGAATGTCAGGAAATGTAGCACTTTATAAATATCCTAAAGTTAACTGGAGCTGATAGATGTTCAAGGCCTTAGAAAACCATTGCAGTGATTCAGGAACTTTATTTTAAATACCTGTTTTATAGAAAGACTTATGCAGACATTTGTAGAGACATATGGATACCTGTAGAGAGAGATATATATACTGAATGTGATAGCAATCCTTACTTTGGTACAATGTGTTGAAGTGTTCATTCTCTATGTATTAACTGGTAGATTTATATGTTTAGTTTGTTCTCAGTCACTTGCAAGCTGATCTTCTGTTCCGTTAATATGTTTGCTAACTGAATAATCAGTCTATTTTGCTAGAATTTTTCTTTAAAATTAAAAAGAAATCTAGCTAAACTTGATTATTAAATGACCCATACTATTATGTAAAAAATTAATCACAATAAATTTGTTGACATGTATGAATATGGATATAAATAATTAGTTGTTCTTATTTTTGAACTGATTTAACAAATACTTTCTAAAACTCCCCTGGCTTCATAAAATACAAATGTCCATAATTTGCAGAAAATTACTTCTGGTCATTCTTTTTAAAAATTACATGCATTTCAAGAATTTGCTAGGGAATTTCTAGGAACATATGTTGATTGTTAGTATGAAAGTAAGAGCATATTATTTTTCTTTGTTTCAGAGTGTTCTTTCTTTACTAATGTTACTTATTGTCCCCAAGAAAGGACATAATGGTTTGCTTAAAACAGAGCATACACTAATCCCTTTTCCTACAATATCCTTAAGTAATTTATAAGTGCTTATTTCAAACTGAGGAGTTTGACAGTGCCCCTAGTGAATCTTGATGTACATGTCTTACAATTCATACACAAATGATACTGCATGAAATATTCATTAGGAATACTCTAAATTATGTACCAAACAACAAGGGTACTGTCGTTGTCACACTTTTAATCTGGTAAATATCCCAGTGGGCACAATGAATTCACTTCTATCTCACAAAGAGTTTCCCAACATGTTTCAATTATTTATCTTATGGCTACAATCCTCTATGTGCGCACACAGGTTTTTGTTTTTCAGGCTTTTCCGAAGCACACCCACATCTTCAATACCGCAGTAAAATAGATTAAACCTATAAAGAAAGGCTTTAGCTTGCATTTTACTTTAGTTAAGTATATTTCAAAGCAGTTTCTGTGTTTAGACTGCATTGAGGAGATCTGGTCACAGCATAAACAGATTAGACTTCAAGAGGAGACAGTTAAGTGTTTAAAAACTCCAGAAGATTTCCCCATTAATTTAAACTGAAGTACACAAGGAAGAGAATACAGGAAAATGGATCTCTACCACATTTAGAACAGGCAGGCATCATCTAATGACAAGAAGCAACAGGTCTATCATGTGACGAGATGAATGGTGTCATTTGTAACTTCTTAAAAGGCAGATGAGGAACACATGGTACTTCCTTGACACATGATGCCGAATGACACTTTTCACTTAAAATAAGTAGCTAGAAATCTCAGACATAATAGATCCATTTGGAAAGTGCACAGCATGATGCTAACTTCTTACAAATATTTAACATCTTCTGACATGTAACATTCCATTATTGAATAATATAAACTAACATAATCTTGTTTTTTTAAAGTAAATTTAATAGAAACTTAAATTCTTCTACCCACAGTTTTCAGTGCCTTAAGCTACCTCTCAAGTAGAGACGGCTTTCAGTTAAATTACTGAGGCACTGAAGAGTCTGTACAATGGAAGAGAGAAGGGCTAAGCTGTGTAGATGCAGCGAGAAGCAGCTTTTCTAATCTCCATTGCTCCTGACCCAATGCTATGGTTATACACAAACAATGCATAGGTATAGATAGGAGCCCTGGGCTGATGACAATGCTATGGAGAGAATGCAGACTATGATATTATGGGACTAGCAAGAAAATTCTGTTTTCACTTTCTGGTTTACTAGAGGTTTCAGGGGAAATGCTGGCTTAAACTGTCCCCCCTCCACTCTGGTTAGGCACCACCACCACGGCTCCACAGCTGCTTGTCCTCTCAGATGGCTAATACAACTATGAGGATGTTGTGTAGTAAATAAATCAGGGTTTTTAAAAAAATGTTTATTTCCAGTGAAGGAGCAGAGCATGTCTAACCAGGAGCATCTTCCCAATGCAAGTCCTAGGACAGAAGTTTGGGCACCACACTTGAGGTGAAGAAGCAGAACATAACAGCTGGAGGCAGTAAAGTGGGAGGTGGATTTCACTGCCAAGCTTGCACAGAGATTGCATGCAGAGTGTATGTAATTGTCTGATTTTTACCCAAAGTCACTATTTCTTGCTAGGCAACAGGAACATCACTCTGAAATAGGCTTCTAGATTTTATATATCCACAAGTATTAGTGACAGATTTTGACAATTTTGGAGAAAACCACAATTTTCAAATATTGAAAGTGATGAAAAATAAGTCTTACTTACATAATTTATCCTTTTATAATTTCAACAGCATAGCAGGGTAGAATTCCTTTGATATATGAAAACTCCCTCCATGTGAAAAAAACTTAATTCTTCTGTTTTTAAGAACCTGACTCTTATTTCTCTTGTGATTATGCTACAAGGAGAACAAAAATCTAAATTTTATGTTGTTATTGTCTTTATTTTATTGTAACTGTGTTCAAAACTCTGAATTAATATAAAAAATGGAAGAAACTCTATCGAAACTCCAGTTAGCATAATCTTTATTTTAAAAAGCTAAAAATAAATTAATAGTAATATATCTGTGTGATTGTTAACTTTGTTTGATTTGCAAATTCTTAAACATTTCCATCTCCTAAAGAAAATTACATATACAAACTTCTTTGCTTAGTCACCTTTTGTGGGCAGTTTAAAGTAATACATTGACAGAGAGAAAAGCTGAGAACTTTTGAGGTTAGCAATACTGGCATTTTCTTTTCAAACAATTTTAATACTGAACAAAATACATGTTTAACAGCACAAGACACAGGCTCCTTTCTGCAAATAGGGGACAGATAATACACAATGTGTTTCTAAGATACAGTTCGAACAATAAAACTGTTTTTAATAACAAACAGTTCAGACTTACAGACTTTCTCTTTCAAATGCTACTTTTACTCTCACTCGTTACCCCCATTAGGAAGATAAGATGCCTCAGGGTGAGGGATATATAAAAGGTTTTGCTGTCTCTTTCCCAACTAATTAGTCCCTCTCACAGCATCCTGGGCAAAGCACCTTGGCATTGTATGTTTACCAGAAAGGGGGGGAAAAACCCAACAACTATCAATACATGCTATTAAATTTCAGGTGGACTAGAAGGTTCCCTTTTATGTAGCACTTTGCTGCCTAACAGGTGTTACAGCTACTGACCAGTTTGTCTAAGTTTAAGGTTAAGGATACATGACAAGGATAACCAAGGGTAAGGTTAAGAACATGACAATATTCTTCCTATAAATATATATTCTAGAATAGTAAAACCTGCAAAGATCAAAATGTAATGTTGCTGGCATGTGTTTCTTTCAGGTAAAACAATGAGAAGAATAAAATTGTGTGGTTTTATTCTTAAGAGGAAATAGCTAATTATTTAACATTAGATGGGGTTTGTGGGTATATGTGTGTAAAATTATTTATAAACCCTGTGCTGTAAATCCATTGACAGCAGCAGATGACAAAGTATTCAGACTTCTGGGCTCTGTAACCATTTCTGTTACTGATTTTTTACAAAACTTCATGGAAGTGAACAGGTTGAGATCTAAAGTGTTTAAATCATGTTTAAATTCTGGTGGCCAGTGCTTTTTCCCTGTGTCAGAGATCTCATTGGTCTACAGAACTCACTTGTAGCCCCTGGAGGAGCTCTAAACAGCAGGTATGGGGGCAGCTTCTGGCTGCCCCTACTTTATTTTTGTGACAGTGTTGTCTTGGGCAGTCCTGCTGCCATTCATTTCTACTCCCATCTCGACCCTCATTTCTGCAGGAAAATTGTTTGTGTATTTGCACAGGAGGTAGCAGACTAGTCCAGTGTTTGATTTTGGTTTCTATCTCTCTAGTTTCCCAGTGGCCTTCTCCACAAACACAGGTGCAAAAAAACTCAGAAGTACAGTGAGTCCTGGTGCGCAGGAATGAATGGTTACAGCAGTTAAGGGCTAAATTTCTTTTTCTTATGGAAAGTGCCATACCCCCAGCCCACAAAATAATTCTTCCCCCTCTCCTTTGTCAGTGGGGTGTTTCCCAGCCCGTCGGTGTATATAAGCTTAGAGACAGCAAGTAATGGATTTGTTTTGAATATGGTAATTTTTTTCCCTAAAAATCCATTTCTACATGAGCATATTTTGGAAAGGAAAGCTATTTTATTTTATTTTATTTTATTTTATTT
>NW_010509668.1:0-301 GCF_000687285.1 Phaethon lepturus
TTGGCAGCCGGTCACAAGCTCACTTTTGGGGTCTTGTTTAGTATCTTTAACAATGACCTGGATGAGGGGATTGAGTGCTCCCTCAGCAAGTTTGCAGATGACACCAGGTTGGCCAGGAGCATTGATCTGCTGGAGGGAAAGAAGGTTCGGCAGAGGGATCTGGACAGGCTGGGTTGATGGGCCGAGGTCAACTGTATGAGATTTAATAAGGGCAAGGCCTGGATCCTGCACTTTGGTCAAAACAACCCCATGCAATGCTACAAGCTTGGGGAGGAGTGGCTGGGGGGGCGGCCCAGGGGGA
>NW_010509668.1:358-10210 GCF_000687285.1 Phaethon lepturus
TCCTGGCCTGTATCAGCAATAGTGTGGCCAGCAGGAGTAGGGAAATGATCATGGCCCTGTACTCGGCACTGGTGAGGCTGCACCTCAAATCCTGTGTTCAGTTTTGGGCCCCTCATTACAAGAGAGACATGGAGCTGCTGCAGCATGTTCAGAGAAGGGCAATGAAGCTGGTGAGGGGTCTGGAGCACAAGTCTTATGAGGAGTGGCTGAGGGAACTGGGGTTGTTCAGCCTGGAGAAGAGAAGGCTGAGGGGAGACCTTCTCGCTCTCTACAACTACTTGACAGGATGTTGTAGTGAGGTGGGTGTTGGCCTCTTGTTCTAAGTAACTAGAGATAGGACGAGAGGAAATGGCCTCAAATTTGCCAGGGCAGGTTTAGACTAGATATTAGGAAAAATTTATTTACTAAAAGAGTGATCAAGTGTTGGACCAGGCTGCCCAGGGAGGGGGTGGAGTTACCATCACTGGAAGTGTTCAAAAAACATGTGGACGTGGCACTTTGGGACATGGTTCAATGGGCGTGGTGGTGTTGGGTTGATGGTTGGACTTGATGATCTTACAGGCATTTTCCAACCTTAATGATTCTGTGATTATGTGATACTACTGCTTTGCAAAATATAACTAGTTACATTGTATTTAAAAGGTACACAGATTTTTTTTCATTTTATTTTTATCTACTAACTAGCAAAAATCAACTTTTCAATATAAAATCAGGGAACTCCAGTGTTTCTTCAGGTTTTTTTCTGGTTTCTAGAAAATATTAGAATGTGTCAGCGTTTTAGTGCTTACTCCAGTAATTAAAATAATGTATATTTGGATCGGAGTATTTTCTTACTGCAGCCAATGAAAAATTCTTTTTCAACAACATTTTAATGAATGTATTATCATAAAGGATACATTGTATTTAGAAATAGCACAAACAAAAAATGGCAATAGTCATTACTAGGTGAGCCTTAAGATAACCTCACAGAGCCCACTTAGAACTGTCAGGAATATCTTTGTCTTATGAGTGTTACCTGACTTGTCCTGCTCGTGCCGGACTGGGGGGCTGCCCTCGGCCCGCGCGGGGCTGCGCTGGGTTTACCAGGCGCCCCGTGGCCCAGTGCCCGTTGCCCAGCCTGTCTGAGCTCCAGCCCTGTGAGTGCCCCCGGGGAAGGGGCTGACAGCCCCAGGCACTCCCTGCCGGACAAACGGCCCCGGGGCACTGGGGGGCTGTGGGGCAGCTTTCACCCCTGCCCTGGGAGCACGGGGAAGCGAGCGGGGGAAAAGAAAATCCACCATCAATATCATACTCTTGAGAAAAATTTGGGGTGCTGATATCACCATGCATGTCTCTGCTTTAAGAAAACTGTCACCATTGACCCTAGCAGCCAGAGGAAAGGTGAGCATAAGACACTAACGGCATAGATAACTAGTAAGTCTTCCTGTACAACTGTTGTAAGGGTATGATTGCAAGTGAGTTTTTCATGTATTAGTCTGAACTACGAGCATTAGTATTTTGTGACTGGATTAACTAATGTTTCATTTTCTTTAGAGTGTCAAGATTTTATTAGGCTAACAATAAATTCTTGGCTCTATGTCTAAGGTGTGGTACCTTCCACCCATAAAAATATTTTTAACAGTGTGCGCTGCCATTCATAGTGAAGCTGTGTACAGAACAATAAACAAAAAAAGATTAATACATCTACTTTCAAGTCACAGCAAATTCTGAGGCAAAATCGAGGCATAATATGACATATGCAATAAGAGATGAAGATGGGGAGATGAGTGTATATGAAACTTTATAAGAGTTTACATGTGCTAGTGGAACCTACAGCTATATCAGCAGATTTCACTTGCCTTCACTGCAAGAAAAATTGAACCCTAATTCAAAATGAGGCTGAAGCAATAGAAGAGTAAGAAAAAGACACAAATAGATACATGAGTTACAGAGATACTGTTTATAAACTGACAGCTATTTTTCATCTTATTTTGCTTCAAATCAAAGCCCTTGTTGTTGTTGTTGATGATGTCAATAACATCTGAGATATCAAGGACATTTTGCAGGTGACTTGTGGCTATTTAGCTCTCCATGCTTCTTGTTCAAAGGTTGAGAGAAGTGAGCTGAGTTTTCTTATTTACAAATTAATTGCAGCCTGTCTGCTTAAAACTCCTTAGTAATAAGAAAATGAAATAGAATGATTCTTTATGAAATGTCTGTCTGTCTCCTATGGCTTCTGATTGTGGTCCAACATCATGAAAATGTGCAAATTGAAGAAAATATAGAAAAATAGGGCTGTAATTTGTTGCAGAGGTAAAAAATCAGTGAATTTGGAAGACACGGTGATCTTATTAGAATTGAGCTGGAGTTGGGAGGAACAGCCTGGAAGGTGACAATATAAAAGTGCTGGGAGATGCATAAAGTTGAATTTTGAGTCTTGCCCATTACCATGCAAAACTTTTCCTAATTTAGTATCAGATCAGGTCTTGCCCATGCAGCTGTGAGAAGCTCTGGTGGTGCTAACAGTCAATAAATTTAGAGGAACTCTTCCAGTTATCCAACAGGGAGTAACAGTTTCAGTATCCAAAGCCTTTAAAAAATGGAGATATGAGCAAAAGTGAGTAGAAAATGAAGAACAGATAAACATAGTCAGAGTACAAATGAATTCACATATCTTTTTTTGAGAAATGCTCCCTAGAAATGATTTTTCATGTAGCAATTCAATTCTGCAATTAAAATAAACAAACTAACTAGAACTATCAGTTCACAAACAGGTCATGCTTATTTGTGTAATTAATATATTTTTTGAAACATATGTGACTGGATCAGAATTTAGGACTGTAATTCTTTCGCCAGGACAGCTCATTCTGCTGTGCCCAGGAATAACAATCTTACACAGAAATCTCCTCTGTCATATACAACTTTTTTTCCCATCTATCCCTGTTGATGAGCTGGGTTGGACTTTGTTAAAAATCCTGTAGAGAAGACTACATTAAATTGTGCATAAAATCACCACCAAGCTGGAGATGTTACGGTCTTAGAAAGACTTTTGGGATATTTCTGTATTTCATAACAAGATTTCCATGAAGAAAAAATTTGATAGCTTTATTTTTCAGTGCTAGAAAGCCTGTGTGGTTATAATCTGTTGTACCCCCCTTCACACGTTTGAAGTTGATAAAATAGCAATATTTACACAGGTAGTGATAAGGCAGAAACAAAGAAATGTTTATCTCATCTTTATGTCCAGTATTGAAGGTGAGAATTAATGCTGTAAAAAAAGTATTTCTACTTCTCTGAATAAAAAAGCACAATAGCTTTAACTCCTTTTTTCGTCTTTCTTAAACTGAAAGATCTCAACAAAAATAATCTCATTAGTTTTTCTTGGTATGTTGCTTTTTTTTCAAGAATTTGAACAGAAAGTGAATCTTGCAGATACATAGGCGCATGCGTGACTGAAAGATTGGTATCCAAGGAATTCATGCAGCCATCTGGAATGTGTTGCTTTTCCTGATCTTTTTATAAAGAGGCAATCATTTTATCAAGAAGCAGAATTGTTCTTGCATAGCATATGTGATGACGAGCTTCCAAGTGAATGAAAGAACCAAATAATTTTGGTAATTACTCAGAGACCAAAATGTAATGCTTAAAGCACAAGTGGAACAATTTCTGGTAACTGCAACTTTTCTCAGAAACAATGTCTGAGTTTGCATCAGTTTTCCAAAATTTCATAACTGTAACAATAAAAACAAAACAGCAGCAACAATGGTCTGGAGCAGGAAACCAAGGCTGTCACTTGCAGAAATATACTTTATTGTTAAATGCTTCTATTTTTGTGTAGCTCAAATTGTGATCTATTGTTTCTATCAAAGTTGCATGGACACAATGTAGTCAAAACCAGTGCAAAACTGTAAATTGTTTAAGCATCCCCAAAAAGCATACATGTGTAATGCATAGCTGCCTAGCCACTTGTTAATTAACTACATCCAGAACATAGCTTGCTGTGGGAACACTGCTGTGCACTTTCCCCGTTCTAAGCTGTCGGTACAATACTGGGAACGGCAGTAAAGATGCTCTTTTCAGAGTTGCACCCTGACACGAGGGTTTGTTACACTTCTCCTTTTTTCCTTCCGAACAGGGAAGGAAATAAGATTGGTCAAGAGCAGCACTGCCCTCCGGTGGCCAGATTAATCCTTCACAGAGGTAGGGATTAGTTTTTCCTTCGACACTTGGAAGAGGTTTATTTGAAAAGCAGTCCCTATATCTGTAACACCAACAAAACAAAACATATGTCCACGGGATTGAAACTTTCAAGTTAAGGTTTGAATAATAACAAAGAAGACACTTTTTTTGTTGTTTTTGTTTTTTTTTTTTACAGAAATCTGTAAAATATTTCTATGCAAGATTAGAAATCACTGCAAAATAAAAGTAGAGTAAATTTGTTTTTGGTAATCTATAACCACCTCAGTGTCTGTAAAGATGAGTTCACCTGCTTCATGTGCCATGCACTGTCTCATGGCTTTTATTCACTGTCTCCTGAGTTTTCAACCCCGAGATGAAGCATTTAATGGGGAATTCCCATTAATCTCTTTAGAATAAAATACTCAGCTTTTCATCTCAATTTTAATCCTTTAGTCACTGGACAAAGCACAGTAGACACTAGCTCAGACAAATAGCAGAAATACTCCTATTTGAAGCTGATGAGAAAGAAGGATGTTTCTTAGCTACTTTTTAAATATTGACAGGAGTTCAAATATAAGCTGACACATTTATAAATACAATAACTGAAAAATATGCATTACAGTTTGTTAGAAAATTATTTTAAACATGTTTTCTTAATTAAACATATATTTAAGAAGCTGTATTTGGATATAGATTTAAAATACCACTGAAATCTGGGTTATTAACAGTGAATTTACATTTGAACTAACCTCTATAAATATTCATCTCTATAACCTCTATATATAAATATACTCAAATGAAAGTATAATTTTTTAATGTATTTTTAAAAATATAATCACCATTCTGTGATCTCCTAGTGCTTGCTTCACAACCAGCTGACATCAGTGATGGCAGCAATGGTGATGTCAGTGAGAGTCTCCCCATTTGAGTGGACTTTGGATCAGACCTATTAGCAACAATTTCCAGCTATGATCAGTTTGCTTTGTAAGAGTTAATTGACATCATTCCTAAAAAAGCGGTGGGCTATTCCTAAGGAAACAAATGCATTACACCCCTAAGCTTAGCTGATCCTTCCAGATATTAGAACAGGTAACATAATTATCTGTGTCTGTCCATATTGGGTGATAAAAGGGACATATCTCCTTGCTATCTAAATGCCAGTATACAAAAAAAAGACCTAATGAAGCTGAACCCACAGCTCCAGGAAAGAACATTTTAGTTCTATTATTCTGCAAAATTGCAAAAGGACTAATACAGCCTGGGGAAGATTGTAAAATGAATTATCCTTAGCTGCACTTTTCCTTATGGTCTGATTCCAAAGCAAAGCACTTTCCTTTCATTCTCTATAAATATCTTTTCCTGTCATCCCCTGGTTTATTTCACTTTAGGGACATGATCAGCTTTTATCTGCTTTTAAAGATCCATTTCTGACAGAAGGTAATGGCATTTGGAACCTTTTGCCTTCACTATTACTTTAGACTTTTTGTGCCATGAAATTGGTCTTTTTTTTTTTTCCTTTCTTAGTTTGCAGATGGTGAAAGCTGATGCATCAGCCTCCTTGATGTTTCCCATTGGGCATCAAGAAATGACCAGGCAAATAGCCAAGTCTGAATGAGATCAACACAGAGACTAAAAATTCAACAGTGTTGTTTTTTCCTCAACTTTTTATTTTAGCTAGAATTTCATATTGACTCTACAAAGAGGGAAAGACTCACGGTCTCCAAAAAAACATTTTATTTAACAACCGAAAGCTGAAGTACTCCTTAACTGTGGATGGAGGACACACTCTCTAATTAGTTTAGTCACTTTGTATATTGTGCTGTCTAAGTTTAAAGGAGCAATTAATGATTCAGGGTGCTTGCATGGCTGCTAGACCCTGGTTCTTATGAAGTCTACTGAACTGATACTGAATATAAATCCTGAATTTCTCTCCTTTATCCATGCTTCTTAACCTGTTCATCAGCACCAAAACCTCCTGAATCATCTGCCTGGATACGTTTTGATGTTGGTCAGCAGTGTGAGGCGTCCATGTGCTGTATTCTGAGAGCAGTTCAGTGGTATGGAGCAAAGAATTAATGCTCTCTGCCCTCTCTTCCATCATGTCTGGCATACCTGAGCTTGTGCAAGGAGCGCAATTATAATCTGATACAGCCTGGTGGAAAAAAAAATCCTCCAGAGAAGCCAGAAAGCAATTAGAAACCATAAAAGGTTGTGTGACTCAGAGAAATATGTCTGGGGTGCAGTTCATATGGACTTTGCCTAAATCTGCACTTAACTCTTATGAGTAATAGCAGGATCTTAGTACATGGTCTTAGTACAATTAAAATAAGCTGCATCCCACTTACATTGAAAGACAGCCTAATGTTCTATTATATATTCTCTTTGGGCACAGCTTATGTTATGGAATGAAAAATTATGTGAAGAAAGGTGCAAAAGAGACAAGAAGAGTTATATTAAACCAATTAATAATTTATTGGAGAACACTAGATTTATAAAACAACATAAGGAATTTTTAATTAACATTTAATTTTATGTTCATAATTTTCTATTTATTAATTTTTTTAAAAAAGTCCATGGCTACTTAAATTATAATCATCACAGTATGAAAAATAAATACATTGATTGGAAATAGTTAACGTTTGATTAAATTTCTAATTTTGAATTTGTACTAAAGACAAAAGCATATCACTGAAGTAACTGTGTAATTGTTAACTGGATTGAAGTAATTGGGGTATGAATAAGAAATAATAGGAAATTAGAAAGAAAAATTTGCATACAGAAAATTTGAGGAAAACATTTGAATCTTTCTGGTGTGGATTATTCTGGGAAAACTCTCTTAATTTTTAATATATATGATAATGTACATTAAGGCATGGACCTGCTGAAGACAGTCCAGAGCAGTGTCACAAAAATGATCAGAGGGATAGAACACCAATCCTATGAACAAAGGCTCAGAGAGCTGGGCTGGAGAAGAGAAGGCTCTGGGGAGACCTTATTGTGGTCTTCCATTACATTAAAGGGGGCTTATAAGAAAGATGGGGACAGACTTTTTAGCAGGGCCTGTTGCAATAGGACAAGGGGTAACGGTTTTAAACTGAAAGAGGGTAGATTCAGACTAGATACAAGGAAGAAAATTTTCACTATGAGGGTGGTGAAACACTGGCCCAGGTTGCCCAGAGAGGTGGCAGATGCCCCATCCCTGGAACCATTCAAGGCCCGGTTGGACGGGGCTCTGAGCAACCTGATCTGACTGAAGATGTCCCTGCCCATTGCAGGGGGGTTGGACTAGAGTGCCTTTAAAGGTCCCTTGCAACCCAAAGATTCTATGATTCTATAATTACTCACACTAAAACTGTTCACTTTTATGTTCAGATAAACTTTTCTATTTTAGAATTTATTTCCCCTTTCACCCCAATCAGAAACTGTTTTTCTTATTTTGAAGTCTAGAAATTTTCTGCTTTAACTCAATAATAGTAGTTCTATTTTAAATACTTTTTGCAGGTGCTTTTGTAATGAATTATGTAAATTGTAACTGATAGAAAGTGAGTAGAGAAAAAAAGGCCTTAAACACAGGCAGAGTAGTGAAAAACAGGTATACAGACTATGATGAATCTAGTATTCTCTGCTAACTCTTACGTCTTTTGCCAGCTGTAGTAAAAGTGTAAATAATTTTTTTCATAATTAGTTACTAAGAAATATGATTGAGATAATATATTTTATCTTAACGAATGTTCCTGTAATTTAGAGTTATGCATTTGAAATTTATAAACACCAGTACTTTACTGATTCCACTGAATAAGTAAAAATACAGTTTTCATTGATGCATTAGTTTCTATCATAGGCATTTTTAGGGACCTAACTATTAATGAAACACCCCTGGTCATGTGTCAATACAATTGAATCTTATGTCTAATCATAGTGTTCTCCCAAATACGGGTTTTTTTCACCCTGTGTGGCAGAGAGCTGAAAAACACACAGAGTTAAGATATTTGCTTTTATTCCAAATCTGCGCAGCGTTGGGTGCTAGGTGGTAGGTCCACAAAGCTAGCACACCTCAGTTAATACATGGAAAATATATATACATTTTGAGCAACAGTTATCAGTATTTTTTCAAAGGTGGCTCAGTCACCTTTATTCCCTTCATTCCCATAAGCCTTGTCTCCACTTAAAGTCAGAGTGTCCTTCTTTTTTCTACACATGCTCAGTGAGGAAGGGGCTTCTGTGAGTAGTGGTTGCATTCCTTTTGTGGTTATCTTGTTCCTTTCCTCAAGGTTGTGCCTTGTTAACTGCTCACAGAGACTAAACAATACCCCCAGATTCATTCCTCACATAACTTCAACAATAAGATTATAGAATGGTTTTGGTTGGAAGGAATCTTCAAAGGTCATCTAGTCTAACTCCCCTGCCATAGGCAGGGACATCTTCCAACAAATCAAAAGCCCCATCCAACCTGGCCTTGAACCGGGATGGGGCACCTACGATTTCTTGAGGCACCCTGTTTCAGTGGTTCACCACTCTCATAATAAAAAATTTCTGCCTTATATCCAACCTAAATCTACTGTCTTTTAGCTTGAAACCATTACCCTTTGTCTATCACTACAGCCCCCGGTAAAAAGTCTCACTCCATTTTTCTTCTAAACCTCCTTTAAGTATTGAAAGGCCACAATAAGGTCTCCCCAGAGCCTTCTCTTCTCCAGTCTGAACAACCCCAACTCTCCGAGCCTTTCTTCATAGGAGAGGTATTCCATCCCTCTGATCATTTTTGTGTCCCTCCTCTGGGCCTGCTCTAACATGTCTGTGTCTTTCTTGTGCTGGGGACCCCAGAACTGGAGGCAGTACTCCAGCTGGGCTCTCATGAGAGTAGAGTAGAGTAGAGTAAAGGGAAGTCATTCTCCCCTTCACCTGCTGGCCACATTTCTTCTTATGTGGCCCAGTATACGATTGGCTTTTGGAAAAGATAAGGTCAATAATTTGATATATGTTAGGCCCTGTGTGAAGTTTGAAAGCAGGTTATGCTGTTAGGTTAATACAGTCGTAATCTGCTGTTCGAGATCCAAGGGGATTCTAGCCCATCAAAGGATGACTGGAGTACAACTGACTGTTAGCCAAGTCTTCCTCCCTCATTTACAACCTACACAACTTAATGCATTTATTTTCTCTTCAGCTGTCTGTCAGCATCTGAATCTACAATCTTCATGACATTTTAGAGCTAAGAATTGTCCCATCATTATGGCTTTAGGTCAGTAACGTGAGTTGTAGAAGTCTTAAAGAGAAGAGGTTTTGCCTATAGGTTGATTTTTATTCTTTTTTAGTCCTATAAAGCTACTAACACATGGTAGGTGGAGTTGGCTCTGCTTTAGACAGGCTCTTAATTTAATCCAAATTCTAAATTTCTGTAGGCAAATGTTATCTGCCTATGAGAAAAGTAAATTTTCCTCCTGGTTTTCAAAGTCTGAAGAAATACCTTTATTTAAAAAAAAAAGGGGGGGGAAATACGTGCTTTCATCGTCCTACTCATCCTCTTTTCACTATGTAAAAGCACCACATGTTTAAGTTTTTCAGGCAGGACCCTCTCTGTGTCTCCAAGCAGGCATTCAGAGCTGAACTGGTAACATCCAGTATACCACTGCTAGCTCCCTGAGCCCTTTCAGATGAGCCCCATCTCACAGAATCACACAGAATCACACAGAATCA
>NW_010509669.1:0-8436 GCF_000687285.1 Phaethon lepturus
AGCGTTCCCTTGGCGGAGCTCCACCGCATCCCGAGAGGCGTGCGGGCAGCCCCGGGCGAGGGGGGTGTCGGTACTTGGGGTGCAAGGCCGGAGCCTGAAATGAAGGGTCGCCTGGCCTGGGGTGCTGCCTCCCGGGCCTGGTGCTGCTGGGGCCCGGGGATGGGAAGGACAGGCCTGTCAGCATCGCCCGGTCTGAGCTTGGCGGCACAGGAGTGGGGACCTCATGCAACGAGCCGGTGCCGTTTGCTCGGCAGGCTGAATCCTGCAGAGTAATAAACTGCCGTTTAAAGACGTTAACTGACAAAAAATTTACACACCCTCACTAAAAGTTTTCTCACTGATTGATTCCAACCACTGCCTCCTCATCTGCCCCATAAATTACCTTTTCTTTATTTTTCTAGCTGTACATTTAGAAAAAAATGATCATAAACTAAATATTGGTCTTGCCTCGACTGTTGGTTTCCTGTGGAAGCGCTAACGCCTCTGGTTTGATGATTCTGCACAGGCAGGACGCCCGGATTAAGCTAATTTTTCCACGCTGTGAGGCCACCTCTCCTGGCAGAGGAATGGCAGCACCCTTGGGAGTGCCTGGCGGTGCTTCCCCATGGGAAGCGTGTCCTGCTGGGGCACCGGCACCGAGGAGGAGGCTGGCACGAGGCGCTAAACTCAGCTAGTGCCAGGCACTGCTCACCATACCAAAATATGGAAGTTTTCAGCAATTTATCTTTTCAAAAATTAAAGAATCCTGTAGAAAGGAGACTCGTGCGCAATGCCATCATTTTTAAACATTAAACATTTTCCTTCTTCAGCAAATGGATCTTGCTAGGTACGGAAGATTATGGTGCCTTTCTGCTATGTTTTTGCAGTGTAGATAATTACATATCACCTTTGTACAGAGCAGATTTTTTCACTGACTCATTCTTCTGGGTTCTTAATGAGCCTTTCCAGTTTGTTACACCTTTTATCATTCATCGTGATTCCAGAAGAGTCATGTTCTGTGCCTTGGAATGGTCATAGTCACATACTAGCACATGCTACTCTTCAGTATCCTTGCTTAAACACCTAATGTTTGCACTTGCTGTTACAGCTGCCACACTGCATTGGCAGCTTGCATTCATGTGTTTATCCCTTGTCATCTCCTCAGCCCTCATCTTATTTAATGCTTTTGAAGATACAGTATTCTCCTTCCTTACTCCCAGCTGAAAAGCATGCTTTGTGTTTTTGTTCCTATGCACAGCTAGCAGCCTCATCTCCGACACATACATATTTGCCACGTAGGTGGATTAAAACACATGTTCAAGCGGCACTTGCTGACTTCGTGATTTAAATCACCCAGTGGCCACCAGCCCAGGTGGCCTTCTGCTTTTGACTGTTTTCAAGTGACCAGCAGATTTCATGAGCAGTGCTTCGTTTAATCCCAAATAATTGGCTGAGATAACAGAGCAGCCCTGGGTAAAAAGCAGATTCATTAGGAGTCTAGCTAAAAAGTCTCTCATCTGACAATTTTTCATTTGAGTTACCTTCTACTGTCTTTTAAAACGCAGCCTTTAATCCAGCATAGTTCTAAATGTGACACTGTTGTGTAGGCAACACCTACAGCCTGCTTTGGATTGAAGGTAAGTCCTTCTATCAGAAATAACAGTCTTCGGGTTCATAAAGGCTATTGTAGAGAGGATTAAGATAGCAATAAACCAGATAAACACGTTTCTTCTCATAGGAAGAAAAAGATCAGGTTACTGATTACAGTAGTTAAGTATTGGGAAGGGCAGTGGAAAATCTATCAACAAAAGTCTCCAAGAACAGGTTAGACGTATCTGTGAGGGGTTAGGTAAATACAGTTGATCCTGCCTTGAACATTGAACTAGGTGCCTTCTCAAGGAACCTCAGAGCTTTTTTATTCTATAATTAATGTTACCGCCAGGCCCCACCAAGCAAACGAACTTGGGCCATGTAATGGTGGGACATTTGTTCCACTGGACAAAAGGCCATGCAGAAAACCAGGTGGGGAGAGTTGGGAAGCTGCGCCAGGGACCGGGTATGTGGTAGGGCATGCATTTTGTGCCCATGATCAAAGGGAAGATGAATCATACAGGGGGTGAGTTTTAACGTCTATTTAGTTTATTTTATTTTATTTTATTTTTATATGCAGTTCTGAGTATACTGAAGCCTATGGCTAGGCTAGAACATGACCTGTAGTGATGTATTTACCTGCTTTGCTGCCTCCATTGCCTCTGTTGCAAACTCCAGAAGAAACAAGGGAGACACCTGGAAGCTGTAACGTCGTAGCTTTGAATACCGCCTTAGAACACTACATGCAATTTTGTACCCTAACAATGTTTACAACTATTAATTACATATTTTTATATTTTGTGTTCTTACTGTTAAACATTCCTCACATACTGTTAAACTCCCCACACTAGATAATTCATATGCTAAATAAAGGCAATAGTGGCTTTTTTTTTTTAAATATGTAGATTTGCCAGTCTGTGCATATGAAAGAAGATATATATGCCTTCTTCACTACTGGGAATGAGACTCCTTATATGATACTGAAAAAAATCCTGAATCACTTCTCTACTCCTGTCTGAAGACATACTGCCCTCTGAAGATAAGTTATTAAACTTATTAAAAAAAAAAACAAACACAAACCCACAATGAAACATAGTGCTTAACCATTGCCTTTGAGGTGACAAAGTGCACAAAGCAGGAAGTGTATAAAGGACATTGGGACACTTGATACTGTCAATATGACAGATGGGGAAGGACCGATCTGTGTTATTAATGTAATGTGAGAGCCCTACAGAAAAGCAGCACTGTACCTCATTTTAAGATAACTACAGATGTTGCCTAATACCTCCTCTGATACAAAACTGAAGCCAGGAAAACCTGCAATACTGTAAAATTTGTTGCCTGGGGGCGGAGAAGAGAGAATGAAAAATTCGGCTGACTGTAGAGAAAAAATATCTTCTAAGTAATTAGCATATCAAAGCTTTATGTATTCTTGTTCTAGACAAGCTGAATGCTGTTTCATCTGCATTACCACGAATAACCAAAGCTAATTGGATTTATTAGAACAATAAATATCTGTAAGATTAATTAATTAATTACCAGGAAGAGGAGCGGGACTCACGGGCTGCTGTGAAGACACGTTTGAGTGCAGCAGCCCCTCAGTCACTCTTTCTTGTAACTGGAGCATGTAGACATCCAAAGTTTAGTGTGAGGTATAAAAAAATGCATCCTGAAAGTGAAGCTGACCTAACTCTTACCAAACCTGAGAAGACTCTTACAGAGGTTTTTTTTTAGTGATATCTGAGGCACAAACTAGTATTATATCTACTTTGCCTAATTTTTTGTTTTGTTTTGTTTTAATTAGTAACTGCACTACCATTTCTTTAAAATGAAGAATTGTGTCCTCTGGTTTGCTAGAATGAAATTTGTTTCCATTCAGAGTTTGATTACTGCTTAAAGTAGGTTCAAAAGAAAAACACTGCTTTTATGAAGGTGGAGTTTCCAAGGGCACTGTTGTGGATGCTGCCTTTGGGGATCTCAGGGTTTGGGGAGAAAGCTTTTTGCAAGCTCTGACATGCAGTTTTGGGAGCTGATGTCAAGTACTGGGTGAAATAAAAGTCCTTTATTGTGGTAGTTAGTACCCTTCCAGCAAGGAGTACACAGTGGCAAAGCAACTTAAAACTATAGGAATTAATTTGTCTCAGAAAGCCATTAAGGTAAGGCAAATTACTTAATAATAACTGGTGAGTAATAGAAAAGACAGCTGAAAGGAGAAGAAACCAATGGTATGATAGCATAGAGCCTTTTTCCAGACATAGAGGCAGGGTTGCAGCACAGCAGTTCCCCAGAAGAGACCAGTTAAGGTAAAATGTGTGGGAGAAGCAGAAAAGAAGTAGGATTTACTATAAGCAGTGTCTCATCCTCTAGTATTACTGTTACCATTTACTATCCTGCCAGTCCTCGTCATATCTGAGCCAAAACCAACATACAACAGCAAAAGCTACCAAGATATAATGATGATGGATAAACTAGAAATAGTAAAAGCAACTCCATTTTCACATTAAGTCTTTACTTTTTAAGCATTATCTGTACTCTGTCCTCAATTTCCTGTTACAGGCAACTTCAGAGTAATAAGAGAAGATCTCCACCGATAGCGAAAGAGATTATGAATAAAGTTGCTTAGCCTGAACTGAGCAGCAGTAGGTAATATGACTTCTTCCCTGCTCTCAGTTTACTCCATAATATTACTTATTTTCTCTGCTGTGCTGCAGGAAAACACAGCAGAAGTTAATGCTTTATTCTCCCCGTCCAAGCCCTCTGACCAGGCAGTGTCTAAGCTTGTTGACAGACGTGTTTCTGCAAGTGTGTGTTTAAAACCTATAAAGTTAAGCCAGAACATAAGTGAACACCAGAAATCTGGTGTTCTGCCAAGTTACTGCCAAGAATAAACCACGTTTTGTGGACAGTTACTAATCGGGGATCAAGGAATGTAAAGTAGAGCAATGACTATTTGTGAATGGTCAAAAAGCAGAAACTGTAGCATAGTGATGTGCACAGGTTCCTTATGTGGTGTCCTGTTTAATTATGCTTGCTAATGAGAGACATTTCCTCATCTAGAGAGTCCAGCTTGTTGTTCCAGCTATAAAGAACTACTCAGAAACTGCCACACCTACCTTACGAGTGACAACTCTGACCCCTTTATTAGATTCAACCCTATTATTCACGCTAATTTTCCTTTTGCGCCTCCTATTTTTCCCCTCAGCTAATACAGAAGCAATGAGCCCTCACTTAATGCTACTGCCAGGTTTCATTTTTACATCATTTTCTTCCTTTTGAACAAATGCTAGGTATTGACTTTAGCCTAGGTCTTTATTTAAACCTGGAGGCACAAAACACAATGGGATAAACAAAAGGACATGTTAATATTTACTTTCCACACCTAACACAACAGGGGTGGTGCATTTCTGATTCTGAGTAATAATTTATCAAAAATTTATAGAAGGCACAAAGCACACAGTGCATCAAAAACAGTACTTCTAGAGATGCTGGTTTGGATTCCAAACAAGAAACCCACAGTGTTCTTAAAACAACAAATGGCACACGCTACTGTATTCATTTGCAGGATTTTCTGTCACTTAATAGCTGTATAAAATAAAATATTAATGTCCCAACTTTGTTCCCTGCCAAGCACAGGTATTATTTTGTAGGGGATGGAGAGCTGGACTCTATTTGTTCCAAGAGTGGCAAAGGCTGCTTTGGCCAACCACACTGAAATTATTCTGAGATATATAGAACATCTGTATAACCATAGAGGAAGTACATTTCCAGACAGGCCAGAATGTGTTGTGAAGAAAGGCAGCGCTGACACATGCAGACTGAATTATGGCAAATAAAGTTTTGCCAACTGCTGAGCAGACACAGAGTTTTACTTGCAAAACCTAACAGCAGTGCAGGCAGTCAGAAACATTCAAGTACATATGAATTTCACAAGTTTCAAGTGCTGGCAATAACACGAGTGGTGTTACGCAAGGTTATTCGTTGCAATTTGCAATCCTTATGCTGTAATTAGTAAATAATACCTTGGTAAGCCAGAGCTGCAAGTTATTTCAGATGCATTTGTTTCTCCACACTCATGTTTTAATGCAAGCCAAGAAGCCAGTCTAGTGACAATAGGCTGGTATCCCTACTGCATTTGCTATAAATGTTTTTTTTTCCCATAGCTTTCAGTTTTAGGTGCTAGAGACATGTCATTGTGTACATATGGTTAGGTTATGTGGCAAAAGCTCGTGTGCATGGCCACAGGGAGACAATGGTGGGGAAGACCAAATAATACCCAGCCCAGCTACTCATGACAGGGGCCATCAGCCCATCAAAGACCCATCTCCACAAGCCCAGAGGAGCACAGGTGACAACCCAAGTTACAGACTCCCGAGGAGGGAACACCTTGCCTGCCTTTCCCAGGGCTGTCCCAGCAGAGCCACCAGCCCCAGGGTCCAGGCTTGAAACTCATCAAGGTGAGTCCTTGGAGCAGCTCTCCAGCACTATGGGGGTTACTGCCTTGGGGGTGTGCTGCACCTTGTGGGATGCAGGGGTGGTGCAGGGGGAGAGCATTTTAGGATTGCACAGGACTTATTATGGAATGTTTAGGGAAGGAACCAAAGGGAGTGATTTAGGTGATTTGGGAAGGTACAGGTGTGGGAAATAGAGGGGTCTTAGGGAATCATATGTTCGGGTGCCAGCAACTGGGGAGACTGGAATCCAGGAACCACTACTACTCTTAAGTAGTTTACCTCATGGTGTACCTCTTACCTGAATTTTGTGAGGTTCTCTGGAATGACATGTTGCTTTTAAGGGTTGAATGATGTAAGAATCGACTTTGAAAAAAATCTTCTCAGATCTTTCAGAACATTTTGTGAGTTGCTGTGGAAAGTTTCCAGATTTACAGATTTCTGTAAAGATGCGGGCATGCTATCGAGGAAATAAGTACTGTGATAAAGACAGGCAAAACAGCGTAAGACAGTAAATGTACGATTAATAACATAATTAATAAAACCAGGGATTCATTGACAGGGCAAACAGATCCCTCTGGTTTTAAGGCAGCTTAGGGAAGACTACACGAAAGGTCTGTGCTGATGAAACACAGAAGTTTCCCCTGACTGTACTCCTGCTTGCCAGATGTAACGCTGACTGTTTGAGGTGCTACTGCCCCCCGCAGTTGGCCTGACATTCCGCTGGACTTTTCCATGACGGGCAACATAAGCAAAGACACACTCTTCCCCCAGCTGCTGCAAATAACAACATTGCGCGGTAGCTCCGATCGGTGGCTTAAAGTTGTTGCATTCAGAGGGTTGGACCTAGTTTTGCAGTCTTTCACCAAAACTGAGTCGGCCTTTCCGATTTAGGGTTTTGCTGCACTTGAAAGTTGTTTTTGAAGAGTGGTAAGTCTTTTAGAGCAAGTCACTTTGTAACTTACATTGACATTAAAGTTTAACAGAGTTCAAACTAGAGCTAAAATCAATGGAGTGTGAAAAGATACCATACCATCAGCCACTAATGCCTCACTTGAATTTTCATGCAAGATTTGTCTTGCTTTCATGCTGCTTCTTGCTCTGGTGAGGGAAACCTGTAATGATTTGCTGATCTACTTCACTGATCTCAGAGCCTCTCTTAGAATTCATTTGCCTGAAGAATGTTAGAATGGTTAGACTGCAGAGTCACTAAAACAGCATCAGTTGCCTAATGATTCTAATATTCCTGACCCATAATCCTCACCTGTCTGTTACCTTTAACCTTCAACTCTAAAGAGTTTAAGGAAAAATTATCTTTTTATCCTATGTCAGCAGTGTCAGGAAAAGGGCTTTTACTGCCTAAATAAATTAGACACTTGTCACTGGCAGTCCTTCCAAAGAGATACCATACTGCATTGCTGCAGTTGAATTTGCTTTTCCTCTCTGTATTTCCTCCAATCATCTTGATTGGATGCTCCTGCCTAGATTAATATCTTGGCACTCAGAGAGCACATTAACTGGAGT
The DNA here is from genome assembly GCF_000687285.1 of Phaethon lepturus. NCBI lineage: Eukaryota > Metazoa > Chordata > Aves > Phaethontiformes > Phaethontidae > Phaethon > Phaethon lepturus. The sequence continues at coordinate 7,542 of NW_010509669.1, forward strand.
GACAACTGCAAACATAACAGCTTCAACTTGCTAGAAATACCAAGTGTGCAATAGTTGTGTCTTGTGTTTCTGCCATGCTGAAGTCCTGGACCATTTTGCCTTACAAGGAGCCAGCTCAGTCCTGTCTAAGTAGCACTCACTAGATGGAGAGGATTTAAAATCAGATGAAAGAGAAGAAACTTGAATACAGTCACAGCAAAGGGAAGGAGCTTTGTCACTGTTACCAGGATGTCAGAATAACTATAGGTTCCTGGTTAAAACTCACAACATCTTTGTTTAGCATGATGAAGTCTTCATCAGTCCTGGAGTGGTAAACAACAAACAAGTAACTTCACTGGCATTATTCCAGGTCACTCTACAACAGCAAACTCTGCATTGTCCAGGTTACAAGAGAAAGTCAATATACCTGTGCATCCCCAGACTGTCCTTGACTTCATCCCTCAGTCAGAGAAACCATACAGGAAAGCACATATCAATTCTGCAGCTATAAGGCAGCTTGGAATCAGGGCTCACAGTAAGTCAATTTTAGGCACAAATCCATACCAAATTTTAGTTCCAGTGCTTGCAGAACTAATTGTGCTTCACTGTCCTGGTTTCAGCGGGGATAGAGTTAATTTTCTTCCTCATAGCTGGTATAATGCTATGTTTTGGATTTAGTATGAGAATAACGTTGATAACACACTGATGTTTTTAGTTGTTGCTAATTGTTGATAAGTAGCTGTAGTGCTTACACTCAGTCAAGGACTTTTCAGCTCCCCACGCTCTGCAGCGAGGAGGTGCGTGGGAAGCTGGGAGGGGGCACAGCCAGGACAGCTGACCCAGGCTGGACAAAGGGATGTTCCCTACCAGAATCACAGAATCACGAGGTTGGAAATGACCTTCAAGATCATCAAGT
>NW_010509670.1:0-3889 GCF_000687285.1 Phaethon lepturus
CTTCCCTCCTGATCAGGAGGGGCAGCAGTTAGAGCAAGCTTCAGGGGCAGGACTCCAACAAGACTGGTCTCACCCTTTGGAGGTATAACTACCCATTCTGAATTGCCCAAAACGTGATGTGGACCACCGTAGTACTCTTTAGTCCTATATACCTCTTCATGCAAAGGATATATTTCTGTCTTGTAGCAACACTGTCCTTTAAAACTCCCTTGTGTTTACAGATCCTGAATGCTCTCTCCTCCTCGGGTTGAAACAAGGAGAGATAAAGAGAAAGTGGCTGCAGAATTGTATACAATTGGCTTAATTCACAGCAGGAAGCCTTTCATCACTGAAAGCCGAAGCTCAGAAAATTAGCTCAAATGAAGATGGTTGTGACAACACCGCAAACGTGTGATGGATGGCACAGAGCTCTGAGCAGAACAACCTTCTCATCTCTGCCAACGTCACGACACAAAACCTTACGGGAGGCTAATCCCAGTTATTTTCATTCACATGCACAATCCCGCTAATCCCAAAAGAGACACCTGAGTGAAAAAATCGGGATTTGATTCTGACGGAAACCAAGCAATTGCTTTAAGACAGACGCCACAAACAGGCATTCAGTGCTTCCAGGACTGAATGCATGCAGATTATTGCCATGTGTCACATTTGTGCTAAGGCTTCTACTGCAGGTAAATGAGGACAGCAGAAAACATACTCTATGCTGAATGAAAGTGCAATGCTCATCTGAAATTAGCTTTTCACTCTTCTCACTCACAAAATGAATTAATCTAAGATACCGGGAATTAGATTTTAGTGCCAGTCCATACTTTAAACATAAAACACTCCCAGTAACTGGATTTAAATTTTAGACATTTACTTAAATGATTGGGGATGCAATAATTTTCAGATTATCAAAGTACTGTAGTATAAGTGATTAATTTAAGTAAGGAAAAAGAAGAAAGTCTACATAATTACAAGTCTTAATGTATCTAGTAAGATGTCCAAACATGTCTAAGGTCCAAATAAGCAGAGCAATCTTCCATTACATTGCCATTGTCTTTGGAAGACATCAATTACTGAAGCCACATTACAGCTCGTTAAAAAAAATGACTTGGATATTTCATACTTTTTCTTTCCTTCCTCTACATAGTTTTGCCAGTCAGAAATAAGTGTCCTGGGTTAGGTTTCATCAAATCCAGTAGGAGCTTTGAACTCACAATAAAAGGCAGCTTTTACACTAACATTTGAATATGATTGCTATCCAGTGAAGATATTAGCAAACTGATTCCTTGAAGCCATGATAAAAGAACATCAGAAATACATAAGCAGGCAGCTTTTCTCCTTTTTTACCCCTGTACTGTCAAGCTCTTCTACAATTTTCCACTTATGGTTAGCCTGATTATTTTAGGGGACATATATTTTTTATATCTAAAATTTAGCCTTCATCTGTTGTCTTTCCACAAATCATCAAGCCACTTTTCATGCTTAAAAACTGGGAGGAGATGCATTACTGAGCCCTTAGGTCTTGTTTTAGTCTTCTTTTAAAGATCTGAATGAAGATTAGATGATGCAGCAAGTCTCCTCCTGGCCCGTTGCCATCAGACCAGATGTCTTTCCCAGGAAAGAGAAAATAAAACATCTCATCTGCTGCTTCAGAACAATGTTAAGATCTTCAGTAGGAATGAAGTGGTTCAGAAGGAACTTTCTTTAGACCTGTCTTTACTGGAATAAATGCAATTGCAAATAGAAGGAAATGCAGTTCTTCTACAGCTATTGACCTTTTTTTCCCTTTCCAATTGCATTTACCATGAACATTTTTTCAACAAAGTATGTTACGTATGTATTATATAATTCCCAAACTTTTAAACCTCCTCAATGCCACCTTTATACTGTGGGATTACTAAACTAAATGGGAGTTTAAGGAGCAGGAGTTATCATGGGAGTTAAGAGAGTATTTATTGTCAGGGTTTTCTGATAATTCTACCTGGTAGACAACTGCCATACCATTGTGGATTCTGCCTGCGTTACTGATTTTATTATTTTGTTACACCCAAGAGCCTTCCCTACGTGCATACAGCTCCATGAAACATTCATTGTAACAGGACAGAAGGACAAAATTATCAGAAAGGGGAGTGATCAACCGCATTTCAGTGAAGTCTAAGCACAGCAGCTGTTGACAGAGGGAATGCAGGGCTCTGAAGAACAAAAAAGGCTCTGGTAGAACACTGGTCATTCCAAGCGTGGTCATGCCGCTGTCTGACCCTGGTGGTCCACTGTATTTGCTCTTACGTAATTTCCAGGTCTGGACAGCCGTGAATCCCCTAGCAAAAGAAAAACACTTTTTCTGCATAAGGGAAATCAGGCTTTTGGTATAAAAAATTTCTTACGATAGTTTGCCTGCAGGTAGCAATCATCCCAGATTAGGTTTTTGGTATAAAAATTTTCTTACGGTAGTTTGCCTGCAGGTAGCAATCATCCCAGATTTTGAACACAGTACCATTATTGTTACTATTTTTTTTTCAATTTCTGCTGCAAAGAATAGATGAGTTATGCAAGATAAGAATTTCTTGAAGTTAGGTGCAAAACTCAGGGCAATGCTGAAATGTATGTTCTGTGTCTTGTGGCATGAGCGTGAAGAGAGGAAGTGTTCTCCTCTCTGTTAATTTGAGGTTCCAAAACACATAAGTTTCTGCAAGGAAACCAGCCAGTGTACGAGCCCGAGGTAAAACTAATCCTTGCAAGTGGCTGGTTCCTAACCTCCTCCTATTAATGTAGCAATCTGAATATTTTTGATATATATTTATACAGTAAGAGTCTGTTATTAATAAAGCTGGGTGAAGGTTATCCACTGTACTTGGGTAGTACAAAACTGGTAAGAAAAGGCATGTACTGTAGGAGAAACCCATTAAACCAAGTATCTGTATTTCCACACAGTTTAAAAGCCTGGCTTTCAGCAGATCTACACTAACAAAAACAAATTCTCATATTATTGTATTTTCACATTACAGCTTCTAAAAATTATTCAAGAAATATCCATTCCTAAGAGTTTTCTTGCACAGCTTTTAAAAGCAGTGTAGCTGGCAAAGCATAGGAATCTGAATTGTATTTATTTAGTCCACATGAGTGAACCCATCTTCGTCTCCAGTTTGTGAATGTTGGGATAGAATTTACTTCAGTATGTGTGTTGGTTTTGGCTGGGACAGAGTTGACTTCATAGCAGCTGCTACGGGGCTATGATTTTGATTTGTGATGAAAACACAGAAGGCTTTTATTTATTTAACTTGCCTTTTTTTCATTGTAGCTTCATTAGCATTATTTGATCTCTGCAAAAATAGCCAATAAGGGTAACAGTGCAGTTAATCAAGTAGGTGTTCTTGTTGATAATTTAATCCACTTTTAAGGGGTGCTACTCACAAATTTATGTACCACTATCAAATAAATTTGAAAATAACATTTTTACATTCTCTGAACCTGTTGCAATTCCTACGTTACAGAGGGAAAACAGAATGAGCAGGCATACGTCTAATTCTAAGGATATTATTGCATGGAGGACTGGAGGCAGACAGGCAGAGGCCTGAGGTATGTGTCCTTACTACAGTGGTGTAAAGTAGCTGCCAATGAGAAAGAGATTTCTGGGTTGCAAAATCAGAAATGTAGAAGAGCAGAAAAAACAGTAAGCAGAACGCTGAGAGCAGAACAAGATACATGTGGTAGGCAGTAAAAATGTGAGTACATAACTATTTTGAAAGGAATGAACGTAAAACACTTTTAACTTGAAAGACCACTGGCAGCATGGTAGGTTTGTGGTGTAGATTCCATGTGTAGCTGTCCTGTTCCAAACTCGTCTCCCTAAAGATTTGCTCCTTTTACTTTCTACGAAGGGCTTTTTTGTTTCTTCTGTTGCCAG
>NW_010509670.1:3920-4298 GCF_000687285.1 Phaethon lepturus
TTTTGCCCAGTTTTACAGATTTATTTTGTTATTTAAAAAGCCACTGATGCAGGAATGAGATCTTGAGGTGGTTGTATAGCTAAACCCTTGCACACGTGTGCGTTTGTCGCTTCCAAGCCGACCATCGGCAAGACCAGCAAGGAGACTTGCTGTGTGGCTGTAACAGCACATTTGTTTGGGTTGGAAAAGCGTTTCTGTAGGAAATCTCTGCATCATCTCCACGCGCATCGCAAAGCGCTCTCTGAGCGTGTGAACTGGCTCCCTGGAGATGACACCAACCTCTAGGAGTGTGCCGAAAATGCTCCACCTGCTAGTAGACTTCCATCCTGCAGAACTCGCCTGCAGCTGGTCTGCGGGCCGATGCCCGGCAAGACCCGC
>NW_010509671.1:0-2502 GCF_000687285.1 Phaethon lepturus
CTGAGGGCAGCTATTAGCATTAACCTGCCAATGGCTGATGGAGAGAGGTGTCAGGAAACAGATGAAGAATCTTTCTAATGGAGTTTCTTCTGTTTTTTCTTCTTGAAGCAATAAATACTTTATGATTTCCATTGGTTGTCGATGTACTTAACTTTTTGTTACAAAACCTTGTTTCTACCTAGTTGTTTATGCTGCCTCCTAACTGTAGGCCAAATTCAACTTGCGTTACTGCAAGTCTCTTGAGGTTGATAAAGATAGCAAATCACAAATGATTTTGGATGTGGGTTTTGAAATACAGCTTGAAAAACTCTAGTGAATTTTTCTCAGCAGAATAAAATCTGGAGCAGTTGGTATAGTCATATGAAAAAGTACTTGAGTTGCTGGAGTTTGCGGAGCTGCATTAATCACAAGGCTTAGGCAGCTTGGTCACAGGACTTCTTTTGCTAAAATTTGTTTGAAAGGAAGAAAATTACACATCCTGAGAAGATGTCTAGAAGCCCAGAGCTTGAGATGGGTCCTGGGTCGTGTTTTCTCAGATTCAGTGAAGCTTAAAAGGATAGGACCGAGACTGGAAAAAGGGAAACATTACACCCATTTTTAAAAAAGGTAGCAAGGAGGACGCTGGGAGCTACCAACCCATCGGCCTCACCTCTGTGCCCCTCACATCTGGGAAGATCATGGAACAGATCCTCGTAGAAGCTATGCTAAGGCACATGGAGGACAGGGAGGTGATTCGAGAAGCCGGCATGGCTTGACCAAGGGCAAGTTCAGCCTGACCGACCTAGGGGCCTTCTATGATGGAGTGACCACACCAGTGGACAAGGGAAGAGCTACCGATGTCTATTTGGACTTCTGTAAGGCATTTGACATGGTCCCCCCACAACACCGCTTGCTCTCAATAGGAGAGTTATGGATTTGATGGGTGGACTGTTCAGTGAATGAGGAATTGGTTGGATGGTCACATCCAGAGGGTAGTGGTCAATGGCTCAATGTCCAGATGGAGGTCAGTGATGAGGGGTGTCCCTCAGGGGTGCGTGTTGGGACCAGTACTGTTTAATATCTTCATGAATGACATAGTGGGATCAAATACACCCTCAGCAAGTTTGGAGATGACACCAAGCTGAGTGATGCGGCTGACACGCCTGAGGGACGCGATACCATTCAGAGGGACGTGGACAAGCTCTAGGAGTGCGCCCGCATGAACTTCATGAGGTTCAACAAGGCCAAATGCAGGGTCCTGCACCTGGGTTGGGGCAACCCCTGGTATCAGTACAGGCTGGGGGATGAAGGGATCGAGAGCAGCCCTGCTGAGAAGGACTTGGGGGTACTGGGGGATGAAAAGCTGGACACAAGCCAGCAATGTGCACTTGTAGTGCAGAGGGCCAACCATATCCTGGGCTGCATCCAAAAAAGCGAGGCCAGCAGATCGAGGGGGGCGATTCTGCCCCTTTGCTCTGGTGAGACCCCACCTGGAGTCCTGCATCCAGCTCTGGAGCCCTCAGCACAGGAAAGACATGGACCTGTTGGAGCGGGTCCAGAGACGACCACAAAAATGATCAGAGGTGTTCTTCTGTGAGGACAGGCCGAGAGAGTTGGGGTTGTTCAGCCTGCAGAAGAGAAGGCTCTGGGGAGACCTTACTGCAGCCTTCCAATACTTAAAGGGGACTTCTAAGAAAGATGGGGACAGACTTTTTAGTAGGGCCTGTAGTGATAGGGCAAGGGGTAATGGTTTTAAACTAAAAGAGGGCAGATTTAGACTAGATACAAGGAAGACATTTTTCCCAATGAGGGTGGTGAAACACTGGCACAGGTTGCCCAGAGAGGTGGTGGATGCCCCATCCCTGGCAAGTCGGGTTGGACGGGGCTCTGAGCAACCTGGTCTAGTTGAAGATGTCCCTGCTCACTGCAGGGTGGTTGGACTAGATGGCCTTTAAAGGTCCCTTCCAACCCAAAGATTCTATGGTTCTATAATTCTCTATATCATGCTTCTTTTTTAGCTTTCTACTTTTTTTCTTCTCACTCATATATCTTAGTTTATGCTTATTATTAAAAGAATCTGTCTTTTTCAGCCGAAACAGTATCTTCTGCAGCACAGCTACAAGTTCTGATCAGAAAGGCAATAACCAGTCAGAGACTGATAAAATTTGCCAGGTCTTGGGACAGCAGGTGAGACCCTCTGTTCATGGGGTCAGGAAGACAAGATACATTTACAATATTTGCTCTCTTTTATGGAAATACAGCAGGCCTCTCTACCTGTACTTGTGCTGTTTTGCCTTCAAAAAACATGTCTGGGCTCCAACAAACATTCGTAACTGCTAAAGATAATGACAACAAACTTCCTCTTTGCACCACAAGGGGCAATGTTTGCCATCTGGAATACCAGACTTAGATGACCAGCAAGCAAGAAGTTTTCCTTTCGAAAATGTGTTTCAACGTTAAGATGAGAGAAGGCGGCATGTTAAGATTTCTATTTGGGGAGGAGTGGCTGGAGAGCTGTCCAGT
>NW_010509672.1:0-17743 GCF_000687285.1 Phaethon lepturus
ATGGCCAGCAGCCTCCTGGGCTGCACAAGCAAGGGCACAGCCTAGATCAAAGGACGTGAGTTATCAGACCACATCCAGAATACTGGATCTAGTTGTCCTCTGCTCTGACCCAACACAAGAAGAACCTCAATAAACTGGAGTGAGTTCAGTGGAGGAGCCCCAAGCTGGTTACGGGCTGCAGACTTGCGTCATGAGGAAAGGATGACCATGCATGAGGGCAGAAATCTCCAGAGGTGAGATGTTCTAACCTCAGCCCATGTTCACATTATGCAGTTTTATGGCTTAGCCAATGGAGGAAGTCCCTCTACCCACTCTCTCTGTTGTCATGCCTGTTTCATCTGGTTATGACAGAAGCTATTTCTGCTTAGCTGAGTTGCAGGTTATCCGCTGGTTATCCAACTGATAATGAGCTGTGAAGACTTTATTTTTGATTAAAAGAAAGAAAACTGCTTTTCTGAAGCCACATAATTTGTCTCTGAGCTGTTTTCCTTCCAGAGGCTGGGGTCAGCTGACAGACTGACAGGCCCAGTGATTCTGACTGCCAGCTCCTGTTAGCTTCAAGCAAAATTAGCCCTTAACCTGCCCATGTTGCAATTCTCTTTTTAAAAGCAATGACAACCTACACACCGAAGCCTTCAAGTTTTGCAGCCTCCATGAAAGTGGCACAGGGGAGGCTAAAATCCTCCAAAGGGGAGAAGGCAACTGAATGAAGTCTTCCATATCTTAGCTGTACAGTCTAATTACTGGATTCTTGTATAAAGAGGAGAAGCACACTTCAATGGGCAACATCTGCTCAGTTTTTAAAGAAATGTCGTAGTCCCTGCTTTCAGTCAAAACCAGATTGACTACTTCAGTCACAAGACCTGTTGAAATCGCAGCCTGTCCCTGACCACAGACTAACATAATCTATTTCCACTGTGCCCGGTGGAGTAGTGCTGTTGTTCTGCCATGTGCCGGGCACCCCAGCGGTGCTGTACTAGGAGCCTGGACCTCTATGGGAAGAACTTCAGGCCTGGTTGTTCCCTGTTACCACTTTTCCGTCTATGGAGAGGTAATGTACAAAGGACAAGACTGTCCGTGTCCAGCAGTTTGAAGAGGCTGCATCTGGTATTTCCCTCATCTTCAGTCTGCTTGCCAGGTGACTGCGAGGCAAGTTTGCTGACTTGACCTTTCTTGCTGTCCCAGGAGACAGCTCTTTCAAACTGCTGCATGCAGAGGCACCCAGCTTCTCCCACTGGTTCCACCCAGACCTTCTCTGTGTGGCCCGAGTGATCCAGGAGAGCGCCATGATCACCGTGATGTGTAAGCTGCCAGGACTTGTGTCCTCTTCTCGTTATAGACCAAAGCCATTCTAGTCCTGGGAGATGAAGGCTTTCAGTATTTTGTGGGAACAGACCCTAAAGTTTCTAATGGAAGAACCAACTAGAAAAATTACTAAAGGTGGAGTAATTCATCTATGTCTAATTGTTAATGAACCTTAATGAATTTTTAAATAACTTGGCACATTTTGGTTATTAAGACTCCATATTCTACAGGTATTCAGAGGCTGTGGTTTGCCTATTAACACTTTTCTGCTGTCAAGTCAGCAATAATAGCCATTAGTTACATGTTATGATGTACTTTTATAAAATCTGTAGTGAAGCTGAATGATCTTGTAATGAGCTGGTAATGCTGCACCCTTTTGTGAAACTTTGTGCATTACATACCTCACTTAAATCTAATGTGCCTCATAGTCTGAGCAGCCTTTGTCAGACTGTGAGATGATACAGCTGATTGATAGACTTGCATCCCGAATGGATATATAAAGAACAAAATTGCCGCCAAATATGACTTTGGTATTTAATTCTGGGTTTCTGAAGGAAAATGTAAGGGATGGACAGCTGGATGCCGTTTTATAAGTGCTCTCTTTCTCATATTAAGCACTTACTGTACAGGCCAGTATGGAAATTCATAGTCTTTTATTTTTCAGGCTCCAGGTTGAGCAAAGAATTGCTAAGTTTCTTGGCAATACTACCAGGGATTGGTGGAAGACAGCACACATTGCACTTTGATTTTCCTAAACTTACAACATACTCTTACACATGACATCTTAAGAAACCAAGTGCTAGGAAGGAGCCCTCTGGAGATCATTCCTTTAGTTACTAGTGTGTGAAAGAAGAGGTCAAGTTTATTCTTGTGGCTCTAAAGCAGACTGTTTTACTAAATGGAAAGGCAACATTAAAGTTGTTCAACTGTTTATAATGCTGGTCAGATGAATGTATGCAACCTTCTGTGGTACTGCAGTCCAGCAAAGGTCACTGAGGTGCTCGTGTAAAGGAGCCATACCTCCATACTTAAGCACTTGTGGCTGGCTCACAAACTGGTGTCCATCTACTCAAAGGGATGTATAACTAACACCTAACACAATAATTCACTCTGTGTCCAAAAGAGCTAAGATCTGCATGATGTATTGTTTTATCTAAGTTAATTTCTTCTGGTTTTTCATTATACTTTAGATATCATGTCATAGCCATAGTTTTCTGTCTCATTTTACCTGACGGGTTGCAACATCATAGAGCTGGAGGAGACTGGGGTCTGACCTGGCAAGCAAGTGGTCCGTCCCTTTACTCAGTGGTTCTGCCAAGCCCAGTTCTGCTCTCTGTGCAAGCCCAGGGTGATGTTTTTGGGGATGATCTAAGCCCTCTTCATGTCTTAAATTTATTCTGCCAGTGATGCAGTGGGAGGCTCAAAACTCCTTGAATCCCCTTTCCATCCACAATTGAAACTAGAAAACCTGCTGAGTTTTCCTCAGTTTTCCTCTGCTGTGTGCTGAGTAAACTAACTGGCTTACATGCCAGTTAATCTGTCCTGGGTGGAAACACTGCCTTTGCTGTGTGCTGTGCTCTGGATCCATTTACATGTGCAGCTAAGACTGCTAAGGCCACATCCTATATTCCTGAGCATGCAGAACCACTCTTCTGTGGTGGGGTGTTCTGGGGCAGAATTTTCCTCTGAAAATGCAAAAGTATTTGCAATATTCATGGGGTTAAGGTCATCTTTCTTTATGTCCTTTCTACTTTTTACTTCTTACATGAAGTGCCTTCAAATGTTGCTATTTGAATTTTAGCTTGTAATCTCTACTGGATTAGTCAATGTAGGTAAAGCATCCCTGTAGCCGAGTTAAGGGTTGTTGTATAATGATAACATATGACCAAGAGGCAGTGCTTTAGTTATATGTAAATTAAATTTTATGGTGATTGCAGGATCAGAGAGACAAGTTTTCTTTTAGAAATGAAGCCAAGACTAGAATAGCATGGGTAATATATGTCCATCTTTTATATCCACAGTGTTTAATACAGAATTAGTAAAAATTAAGGAAATTGAATAAAATTTGTAATAACACAAGAAACAAAAATGACACTGCCAGCAGTTCTTCCTCCTGACACCCCTTTGTGTTTTTGTTTACATTGGTATTTCATAGCAGATGTCTTACCAGTGGCAAAGATGCAGGTATTGTGTTAGAGGAATGACCCCTGTGTTCTGTCCCAGAAGGATGGAGGAGTGTCTGACACTATGTGAGGCTTCAGAAGAAAGGTAATAGCACTAACTCACCTAACTATTTTCAGTGTGGCTATCTGACTTCATAGCACTGTTGAACCTGGGATCAGCAATTGATCTGCCTTTGATTCTTACCGGTACAACTAAACAAACAAACAAACAAAGAAGGGAATTACAGTTTGGGTTCTTTTTTCTCCCCCCTTGAGTGACATAGTGTCAAAGAGTGATCTGATTCTGTGGCATTGTTAAGATTCCCTCATTTCTTTTTTTCAGGAGAAATAGGACTTGGTAATAGCAATAGGTATGAAAAAAGGAGGTAAGTGAGCAGATGTGCAGAGAAAATCACTGGGCAGAAATCTCCCCCTTGGGCTACCGAACATATTGTATATGAACCCTGCATAAAAGCTCTGTATCCCTTGGCTCTCTGATAGCAATTATGATCAACCTGCAACCAAGCAGCTTAAAAGACTTCTCAGCAGCTGCATTTTCTCAGAGTTCCCAGAGGCAGCCATGAGTCAGTGGAAACAAACCCAGACTGTGTGACTTTGCGCAGCCTTCTGCTCACAATTACAATTAAGATGGATGGGAGACACTTCTGTGATTTTTTTTTTCCCCACAGAGGGACCCTCTGGAGACCACACACGCACCACTGCAATTAAACTACAGCAGGTCAATAGCAGGACAGAAAACTGTGGTTAATGAACAATCCAAGATTACCACCAGTCAATGCAGTGCCATTAAAAAAGGGATGCAGAACTATGTGTAGAATTGTCTGAAAAATATCGTCCAGAAGGCTATATTTCCATAGAAACATCCCCTTTTCACCCTTTATCCCCCACATCCCAGACAAAATCTGTACTACAAATGTCTACACATCTCCATATATAACTCCAACACCAAACACAATAAAAGGAGGTTGACACCAAGCTTAACATAATAATGCCTTTAGACTGCACTACCACTACATCTAAACAGCAGCCACAGGAATGACTGCAGCACCCTGGCATCGGTGTACTGCTAGTTTGAACCAGGCTGAAGAGCAGCAGCAGGCTGGCACGGCTTGTACAGTCAGCTCATGTTGTGGTGTTTTCTTCTGAGTTTTGGGCCGCTGCCATTGAGGCTGGCACCATGACCAGGAGCTAGGTAGGTAAAAGCCAATGTGGGTCAAGATTGACATATCAGCAATGTTGATTTAGGGCAAGCGTGATTCTGACTCCTAACTCTCATTGTCTTGTCACACTGGTACAAATGGAAATTAAGCCATGTTTTTCCAAATTAGCATCCACAAGAGAAGAACTGGACTCACAGTGTCCAAGTCTCGTCACACTCTGCTCTTGAACAAGAATTCAGCAGGCAGCTGAACTAGTTTCCAGTGAAAATCAAGTCCAGCATCAACTACCATTGCTCCATGCCATCTTTTCGCCTCTTCCTAGCTCAGCCCTGGGACATGCTGTCCAAGTACTGCAGCGCAGTTTACATCTGACAGCTCCACCATCCACCGTGTCCAGTTAAGGTCCACTCTCCATCCTGCCATGTGTGCTTCCCTATTATGAAGTAGATACACCCAGGCTCAGCCAAACTCGGCTGTTACTGGGGACTGGAAAACCACAGAAGCAGTCTGGCTGTTATAGATGATGCCCTGGATGTACTGCATGACACTAAGGACATCAGGGAATAAAGCATCTACAGTTCACACAGATGAGGGACAAGCAAAGGACGTTAAAAATATCTATGATGAGAGAAGTTCCACTGCATTATGTTTTCCCAACACAGCGTGACTCCAGAGGTAAATGAGGGTGGGGTTCGTGTGCCAGCATGGGGCAAAAAATGCGTGCCAAACTACTCAGGCGTGGGCTGGTCACCTGTGTTGCCTGAATATTCCCTGTAGGACAACAGTACAGTGACAGCATGTGTCAGTGATGAGTACAGGTTTCAAGACACCACAAACTGTCCCACAGCTGCTAGTGACACCAGAGCTACATCACATGGGACCCACAGTGATGCTGGCTTGAAGAGTTCCTGCATGCCCCCTCCCTGACAACCCAAATTTGGATGCTTGCTTGCTACCCTAGGCCACAGTGCACCATATTTTTAGTTGCACCATTTGTTGGCTACCTTGTTCCATGGAGTTTCTACTGAGACAATTTCCATCAGTTCTGGATAAGATGCCCAGCAGCAGTGCTTTGTCCACATTTGCCGGGGAAGTGGATTCCAGCCAAGACAACTAACTGTTGCAGGGGGCTTTGGGAAGGCAGTGTAGGGGTAAAATTAGTAGTTCTCGGTACAGATAGACAACCACTGCTGGTAGCAAATGTGCTGCTGAACATGCTGCCTTTCCATTGCTCAGGCCTGCCTGTGTCAAATATGCCAAACAAGACTCTGTATGCAACTCCAAATGAGTCAGCAGGACTGTCTCCACTGAAAGGCTGTGATTGCAGGGCCTGTAGGCAGACCTGGGACAGCATTCATTTTCCTGCTGTTGAAAGCAATCGAAGTGTTGGACCATAAACTCCAGGCCAGATTGGAAATCTTGCGGGATGCTGTATGCTTAGATAGCTAGTAGTGGTATTGCTACTGGCACCCAAATGGATGAGGAAGGTCTGCTTGTGCTCCAGACACATATCAATCTGACTGCAGAGGAGACTTACCCTAAATCTGCCTGTGCTCCAGATCACAAATGCATCTTTTCTTTCCTGGTCTTTTTGGTGTCCGAGTCAGGAGAAATGAGGCTGCTTGGACACGAAATTCTTTGAGACACCCAGAAGAGGACGGTGTTTATAGTATATCTGCTCATTAAGTACCCAGCAGCAACCTATTTTAGTTGAGAGCTTTAGGTATTAAACGGCAGCATCCCTAAACAGCTGCTGGTCTCCTAGCCCCTGCGGTGTGCCTGAAGCCAGCTTCCGTCTGGTTTGCCCTCCTGCTGCCTTCGCTGCTTTTGCAGTCTCAGCTGGGCAGCGGCTCGCTTTCCACCGTAGGAACAGAGAGAGCCCCTCTACAATCTAGCCTGGAAAATCTAGTCTGGAAATTCAGATGGATGGGTTGTATAAACTGCTGTCTTAATATTACTGCATTGGATAATTACTGCTAATGCATGTCTTCCTATAGCACAGTGACATCTACAGTCCGTGTTTAAAATGAGGATAATATTTTACTAATGTCATATTGTTATGCACTTTAGGTCTGTTCGGCTTAAAAAAAAATGCTGGCATTACTGACGATATTTTAAGAGCTGTATTGCAGGATGCTGCCCACACAGTGTGTTCAAGTTCTGGACCAGCAGAACACAAGCCAGCTCCAGCCTAAAAGCTGTATGACTTGTTACTGTCATCCTGAGCCTGTCTTGTGATTATGCTTCCCATAATAAATACACAAGGCCTCTTTAGACCTGACTCAAGTAGGCCCTTCTTTTCTGTGTGGATGCACTGATGCTCATCTGTTAGAGACTGTAATATGCCTCAGGTGTTTGGCCATCACTTCCACACCTTGCTCTTTGGACATTTTTGTCCTGTAGTGCTTGCAGGTTGTTGTCTGCGGCAGCCCAAGTAGATGTATTTTCCTGGGATACTTTATCATTCCAAGGAAACTTTTTTTCTTCCAGGACTCCCGGGACAGGCAACCCCTCTTTGTATATCTTCCTGTATCAACTTTTCCTCCCCTCTTTCATCTGTCTAAACTTGCCTTCTTGTCTTGTTTATTTAGCATTAACCCATCAGGCTGGGCTTTTTCCCAAGTTGTTCTGAGCCATCTGTCATGCTTTTTGCTATATAAATACATAGTCAGACCAAAATGTCATCTATGTAAACTTTAGCACATTGAGCTGTTTAAAATATAAATACAGAGAAATCTTGTGGTTTTTGGTGAAACACCTGGAACTGAACCAACTCAGACCATGGTCTGAGACACAGACAGTGACTATGTTGAAATAGTTGGATGTGGGAGATCTTTGAAGGCCTTAGATGTGGGTTCACTTTCCAACTCTGTTCTGATCTCATATGAAATTGAGGACAGAAAAGTCAACATTTTCCCCTCCACCTTCCATAGCTTGGTTTCTCACAGGTCTCCAATCTTAACAGCAGGGAAATAGATACCGGGCTCAGGAATTTCCACAGACTGCATTTGCTATTTGAGATGCAGACAGTGTCTCCCAAAGGAGGTGCTGAATGAAAACAAATATGATCTATTATTTTCTTAACTCACCCGTCAGACCCATGCTGATGCATCATGCATGGAAAAAACATGGACATTGATCATCTGTCCTGGCATTTCTGTCTTTGTTGAAAGCTGAAAACGCTCTCTTTTGTGTATTTGATCAGGCCTAATTCCAGTAATTGACTAGGCAGAATTTAGGAGCTTTTGTACAAAATGTGTGACGATACTGCTCAGCTGCTGCTTGATTTCTTGGGGTGAGTACTTTCCAAGAGCACCTCATATTTTGTCTGGATGGCCTAGAATAATACCTTTGCACATTTCTGAATCATCTTCCTAAACGGTCTGAACAGTTTGACGTCTAAGTCAAATCTAAGCTCAGTCAGGAGGCAGAAAGTAGACATTCCTCTGCCTCTGTTTTATGACATGCTTAGTCCTGCTGCAGTTCTCAAAATACATCAAAAGAAATTCCTAAGAATGGGCTCAATGCTCTATGAAGTTGTAGATGCCTTCTTTTAAAATGATGGTGGAGCCACCTTTGCCATACCATCTAATTAGCCTGGATATCCATGGAAGATGGGGGGAGATACTGAAATAAGGATCTCTGCAGCTTGCCTTGTAGCTTCAGGGTGAGGGGCACTTTCTTGGAGACATAGACAGTCTTTTCCAGATCTATTCTAGTGAGAGCTTTGTTGCCCTCTACAAGACATTACAAACGCTTTCTTAGCCTGGTTAGTCCCCTCCTCTTCTCTAGCTCTTGCCTTTGGTGGAAATGAGACCTTCTGATCCATTCTAAGCCAGTTGCAGGGGGTTTGCTTTTTCTATGGCATTCCAATGAATCACACTTCTTAAGATCTGAATGGTTCACTGATATTTCGGTGTTAAAATGACTGGTCCTTGTGCTATTCTGCCTTGGACATGTTAAATGAGTACATGGTTCCCCTGCTTTCAGTGTATTGACACATTTCTCTGCTATTTCTGCTTTCAGCTCTTATTCGTTAGGCTCTCATCTTAGGGAGACTTCAGCAGTGTTATTGTTCCCATCTTCTATTCCATGCTCTGAATGTTGAAATGGTATCCGCAATCTCTTGCAAAGCTGATAATTCATTCCAATTCTTGCATCATCTTCCAACATCTCTTTGTCTTTGTCTTGACTTGCAGAGTTTATTGTGGAACATCTGCCCTTGCAGACTGTGATTCTGAGATTGAGATTTTTTTTTTCTCTCCTCTTTTTTTTTTTTTTTTTTGCCTTGGGCCTATTTTTGTGTTCTCTTGGATGGCAAATAAGAAATTTTTGACAAGTCCAGATGTTAGGTTTTTAGAGCCTGAGGATTTTATCGCTGGGACTTAGTCCCTCTCCAAATGGCAAAGTTGGCTCTTTCAGCTTGGAGCATTCCCAGACCGTGGTTTCAATTTCTTTTCGTGTTCGAGCTGTACATACATAAATGCTTTGTTCTCTTGTGGGAGACACAGCTTCTCCCGCTGCCTTCTGCCACTGCATTCCCACACAGCACAGCAGGGCCACCTCCTCACCACTGCCCGCAGCTCCAACCCGGGGGCTCTTCCTCACCTCCCACATCCAGCCCCTCCTCCCAGCACGCCGGGGCTGCTGCTGCTGCCGCCGCAGCGTGGCCTCCCACGCTTTTCTGTGTTTTCTCCTCTTCTGCCTGTAAATGCTCTTTGTAGCTGGGCCAGGGCAAATTAATACACTAACGATTTTGAACAGTGCCAACATTTTCACTGTGCTGTTCTCTTACATCAAGAAATTAATCACTGAGAAAAAATGTAGAATATGTTAAGAAGCTTTTAGAGACTTGATATTTGGGGAGTTTCATTACCTCCTAGAGCATTAAAATAAGGTTCCCCTTTGAAAGGGAGGTTTGGGCTTTTTTTTCTTTTCTTCGAAGGTTTTTATTCTGCTGTATCAACAGAAACAGCCGTGACCTGTTGGTCATATCATAAACCACCACTGTACAACTCTCCTTAAGGGTGCTCAGAAAGGCACTGAGAATACCTCCAGCATGAGAATACCTCCAGCATAAGGGATGTGGAAAATATTAGTGTAAAAATTGTAAGAAATAATAGTTATGGCTTTTGGCAAAGGTCTTCAATAGTAATTATAATAAACACAAAATATGGTAGGCAGGGATAAAGAACTGCTTTTGCAAGAGTGTTATGAAGTGCAATGGATCTTAAATATTTGCAAGAAATCACCTTGTCCAGTCTTTCCTATTATATGAGTAGTTAAGAATCTGGAGGAAGATGATTTGAGGACAATAATTAATAAAAATCCATATATTGTAGAAATCTCAATGTCCTGAGAAGATACATCAAATGTTATGGCTGTTGCAATTGGTTAGTTTTCCTACAAAACATACAACAATCAAAGATGTGATAAAATAAAGCAGAATAAAAGCAAGCTTTGCTTCATCTCCTGTAAAGTAGATGAAATATTTAAGCCAAAAAGCCAGAAAACTCCTTAAGCAGTATAAACATGTTGCTGGAATCAAGGAGACCTGAAAATCCTGGAGGCTATACTCATGCCCTCCACACTCATTTTCGTGAATGTTTCCCAGGTCTGGGGTTGGATGTGATTTGAACCTTGGAGGATAAATTTACAAAAACCTTGGAGGCCACAGGTCTTTAAAGAGTGTGTGCATCAGCCATGCCATGGAGTTACTAAAAATTTGGTAAGACAACCTGCACCTCCCTCTCTCTTGGCCTAGCTGTGAAAAACCTCAATGAGGTCAATATTTGCTATTTGCCTTAGGAGAGGAGTTGTACCACTACCTACATGGGTTTTTTACACTTTAGTTTAAGTATTTGGCAGTAGGAAGTCTTAGACTATTTCTAGACAGTGCTATAGGAAAGTTAATCTCTTATCACTAATGGTATCAGAATGAAACTTATTTTTTTGCAGATTCCTCAGCTGAAACCAGCGGCTTGTGTTCTGACCTTAATTAGTTTGTACCAGTCACTACTATAATTTCTGTTACTTCCCCAAGGAAATTTTATAGTGAAAGACAACTATTAAAATGTCAACCACGTCCTGATCTTCCTAGAAATCTGCTCAGAGGCAAGAGTGGCAAAGAAGCAGAGAAAAGCTGAGGACGCGCAAGCTTGAGTTTGAAAAGTTTGAAATTGTGGCTTGGTCTCTACTGACAGTAGACAATGAATCTTACAAATTGAGAGTTATATGGGAGAATATTACAGAGAAGGGCCTTGCTCCTAGGAGTCTTAGGCCTGAAGTTTGTCTTGTCTGACTTTATGTGTGGCAGGTCAGAGAGTGAAGTATAGCTGTTCCTATTCCAAAGCCCCTGTAAGGTAAGGAGGAGACTACGGAGGTTAAGAAACCTGACCTAGGGAAGAATGAATAAATAAAGGCTGTTCAAATTCTGCGTGCAAAATGATAAGGGAAGATTTTCAAGGTCCTTAGCAGGTAGAGCTTACCAACGGACTGCAGGCACCTAAATCACTTCAGAAGACCTTCTTGGGAAAATAACTTTTCAACAGTAGGCACACTTTATTTCTCTTGAAGATAGATACTAATTTTATACTAACTCATCCTTTGAAACATTTTGATTTTAAAACAGTTATAAACTGTACAATAATATTAAATATGTTTTCCATCCCTAAAGTCAATATGATGTGATATTTTAATGTAGTTAAGGTTTGTGTATTTGCTTTTTTATTGTCCTTCTGGAACAGCGATTCAGACAGGTGGGGAGAAGGTGAATGTACAGACCAGGCAGACTGGTCAGAAATCTCTGGTTTTATCCAAATGAAATATGATGCACTGATGATGTTCTACACATTTTTCCATGACAGAACACCAGCACTCATCATGTTTTTTCTCAGAATTTGCTTTATGTACTGTTCTAAACTGGGCACAGAATCAGCACGTTGTTTACTTCATGGTAGGTCTTTTTTGACGTAAGTAGGTTTTTGACTTCTTTTTTCTGATGTTCATTAGTTCATGAACTTGTCTGTTTAAAGATACTCACTAGAATGCTGACAAACTTGATTGTTTTCTTTGGGGAGCTGTAATGAAATGAGAGCCTGGGCTGTTATCTAACACGCAGTTTAACCATCAAGTTTTGCTCTGCAAATGACAATTTACTCTTGGAAAAAGACCTACTGACTTTGCATTCCAATAAGCCAATATGAGCAAGAAATTAGTTATTTCATTCTCTGCAAGAATTATTTAGGACTGCAGAATGCCTTTTGCATTTGTGTTTCTATTCTGTTCTCACTATCCCTTTAAAATACATTTTTTTTTGAGACATATTTTCTCTTCTGGAGTTAGGGAATATCTAAATGTCATGAAATGTTCTGATAGCAGAAAATTAATCTCAATTTGTTTTTTGTCCATTGCTGTTTTAACTTTTGTACTTTTAAAACTGAGTTTTAATTTTTTTCTATTAGAATGATTCAAAAGATTCCTGAAATATGAAAACAGGTATCTGAAAGGAGTGAGTTGAATTTCAGAAACAAAACTGTTAATAAATTTTTAATAAAGGTTTTTGTTTTCTGCTTTTTTATAAATAAGTCTTAAATGGAATATAAATATTTGAACAAGTGCTGAGTCTTTAATTTGCTGCATTTCAAAAGTTTCAAAAATATGAGTAAATTTTTAGCTAGTTCTTAATTAAGGCTAAGGCTTCAGTTTGTTTTTTGCTCAGTTGAAATATTGGTGCCCCTAATAATGCAGCATTGTCAGCCTAATCTGCAAAGTTATGATGGCTTCCAGATGAAGGGCACCCACATTCGTAAATAATTTTAAATTAAGAAACCAAATGAGCTGTCTCTTGTGGTTACTTAAGGTAGGGTGGGACATATTGTCATATTACATTTCAGACTTAAATTTTGCATTGAGACAAATTTCTAATTGTGAACAAAAAATGTGTAAGAAGCAAGTAATCGAACTTTTTCTAAGTCATGGCAATTGCAAGGAAGGAGAAATTAGCAAGAGATTCATTCAAGAGATCTTATGCAAACATGACTAATCACTATTTAATGATTACTTTAAAAAGAATTTATTAATAAAGATGATATATGACGAACGTAGAGCAGAACACTGTCATCTTAATTAAGAAGTGAGGAGTGGAGCAGAAGTTACACAATACAAAGTGAAGACAATTTCCACTGTTATTTTCTGAGACAATCTATGATTTCTTTCTCTCCTTCCCATTGTGCTGGTGCTCTGGATTTTCTTTGTCCTTTTGGTGGACATGGCTTGTGACAGCAGTGCTGCTTTCCAGCTTTGATCTTCACAACAATAACAAGACAATCAGGCTTTTTTTCCGTTGGAGGTGGCATTAGACTTTGCTCTCTTCAGAACTAGAGACTATAATATTTGTAAATCTTTCTAAAACGTGCTTCATATTTTGTAGCTTTACTTAGCATTCTGTTAATCCTATACATTTAATTTCCTCACTAATTAAAATCACGAATACAAAGTAATAAGTTTCTTTTAGCATGATATATTTAGCAGGAAATAATTTGGCAAAAGAAGCAGCTGTTGAAACACATGTAGCTAATTGGCTGACCTTCTTTTGATCCTACACACCCAGTAAAACCTTAAGGATTAACCTGTTGCTTAAGATATTTTCTGTACAATTTTTCAGAGCATGTCCATATTCTAAGCTAACATTTGACCCACTGGTTGAAGTGTTTTCTTTCTCTTGGCTGACATGGATGCGCATCAAACAAATTTAGCCAGAATATTTTGCCAAAGAATTATGAGTCATGCCACTGAAAATTTTGCTTCAGAGTAGCTGCGGAGACTTTTGAATATGTGATACCATGACTCTCCAACTCTTTGCTTTTGTGAAATGAGACAGCAGAATTGCTCACCAACCTAGGTTATTACCCAAGAGTGCCACAGTTTTTATGGCAAAAGTGCAAAATTCTGAGGTCAAACAGCTATTGCTTCTAACAATCCATGTGATACCACCTATGAAGACTGTCTTGACTTTGATTTTCTCATGATCCATTCAGAGAAAGAAGGTAATGCAGAACTAAAATTGTAGGGTACTTTTGGAACCGTAAGTGCAAACTGAACACTTTCAAAATTTCCTTACCTGGACAAATATTCTAAACATCTTGAGAAATTGAGTAGGCCTAGCAGGAATAAAGATGCTTTATAACTGAAAATGGAGAACTCCTCCAAAAATAGTTTAGTAAAAGGAGTGAAGTTTTATACAAATTTGGTCAAATATTGAAAATTCTTTTACCGGCAAAAATGACAGTGTGATGAATTTTATTTCTAATAATTGGGTGGAAAAATGAAAGTGGACAATCTGAAAGACAAAAATAGATAACTATAGGTTTGCCTCTGGATGAATTTCTCTGCTAAGGTTGGGCACTTAATTGGTAAATCAAAGATACCCTGCAAAAAATGGTAAGTATGTGGCAGAAATGCACCATGTTCTTGGGAGCTGAGTGGAAATTCTAGTGTTAAAATATATGTGTGTTTGGACACAAATCCTGGGATTAAAACGTAAAAGGTTTGTGGCCATAGGCTTGGGGCAACTATAAGGTCAACCTTAACTACAGGTATAGATATAGCCTAGATGACTAAAATGAACCTGTTATTGAAACACAAGTAAAAGTACTGTACCAATAGCTAATCTCCCCAGCTTTCCAATCCAAGAAGAGGTTTACAATATGCCTGCTAAAGATACACAGATACTTCTTTTCCTGTCTTTGAAATTTCTAAGAGTTATTTCTAGGTAATGAATATGTTTCAGAGCCTGAAATAGCTATTTTTTTTAAATTTAGACCACAATTTTAAATAATGTGTTTTCCCTAACTCTCTGCTTTTTAGACAAACCTTTTGGCATCTGCAACATCCATATTGAAAAGAAATGCTTTTTAGTTGAAGATCTTGATTTGTACCTGTGGACTCCTTTTTGAGCTGGAAACCTGAAGCAATGTTTAAAGGGTAGGCATGACAGAACTAGAAAACATCTGTAAAAACAGAAATGAATTGACAGGCCTGTTAATATATGATGAGATCCAGCCTAATGACTTAGTTTCACACAAGAATTTTCGATTCATGGCCAATTTTATAAACCATAGCTGACACAGAGATTTCTTCTCAAAGAGTCACTGAAATAGGTATGACTACTTAAGGCCATTCAGTGTGAATAAAGGTATCAGAGTTTAAGCTCTGAGTGGGGAAAATGGGGATGTGGAAGGATAAAATAAATCTGTTGGAAAGAACTGTATTTGCCTCAGTTAAGGGTAGTTAAAGTAAGACAAGTTTTTTCTAACTGGAGTTAGGGTTTTCAAGAGCAGGTTGCTAAAGAAAAGATAGTTGGAGTCCCCTTCCCTCTTCATTATTTTTGATAGTAAGACTTATGTGTTAGTAGATTTAGGTAATTTAGCTGTGAAACTTAGCTTTTCCATTCAGATTTGAAGAACAAGCCCTTTTCATCAATTATTTTCAATGTTTTTCTTCCCCTTCCATTCCAAGCAGCTAATTTTGCACTGGTGTGCCAAAGGGACAAGTGAAAAAAAAAAGTCTGAATATAAGAAAGCATGACTCACATGAGCTGAGAATTAGCATTTGAATTTTATTCCTGCTGACATGGTTGGTGAGAGTGAGGAGAGTAAATAACAGTCATCAGGGTTAAGCATTTTGTTTGTCACTCTAATGCAGACATTCCTCAAGTCTAAGTAATGAGTCAGTCTATCTCTGCTTGTCTACTCTCTTGTTTGAGCCCAGCTGAAGTGTAAGATGACTCAGAAGCAACACTGGTTTCAGAGAATTCATATGATTTAAATACAAGCAGGTAGAGCCTAGGTCATACAGTCAGGCAAGAAAGGTGTTTCAGCACTGACTGTAATAAAAATGTGAAGTATAAGATCATGTAACCATATCCTGTATCCTGAACAGGCTGACTTGCCATACCCTTAATTTTTGCTGGAAGCATCATCACACATTTTGGGGAGGAAATGGCTGCAGATACTCACTGAGAGCCACTTCTCTGCTGTGTTCCTTCAGGATCAATGAAAAGAGACCATCTTGACCCTGCCTTGTCCTCTGCCTTGTTCCAAGTTTGGAGGAGGGTAAGGTTGAGGATCACACAAGAGCTGTGTACCCACACAGTCGTTGCACGGATCACCACAGTGCCAGAGCATTTGGAGTCACTGGGAAGAGTAGAACCATGTGCTAATAAAGTTTGCTTATCGGTGGTGCTAGTCTGGTGGGTCATTGATCTAAGTCATAAAAACAATGATCTCCACTGTCTTAATTCCCTCATAGCCTTAATGTCTCATTAACAGTGTTAACCAGTCCCTTTGTGTTGGGGCACAAGCTCCTTGAATACCAGCATGTACACCTGATTTGTGCAATATTCTTTTTGGGTCTTTGGTGGTTCTTGTGACCATAACTGTGGAGCCTTGTACAGATCGTCAGATGAAGCAGTCATGCTTGATTAAAAGGGGACGTGTTCCAGATCAACACTTAATACACACTTTACAAAAATTATGCAATCATGGTGTGTCATGGTGTGACTCCATATGATCCAGGCAGGACGCTGCCTCCTACCTATCACCTCACTTATTGCATGTACTTTGCCATGGGTGGTACTCTGCAAACCTCAAGAGTAAATCCCCTACAGGGCAACATCTACTGGCTTTTAAAGGAAGTCTGATTAATGGCAAAGCCCTGTGAATAAACCTTTTTTGATGTCTCTTCTGTCTTGTTTATTAAGATTGCTGCCAAAGCCATCTCTCCTGTCCCGACAATACTGATGAGATGATAGACTGAAGAAGTAAGATTTTAAACAACCACAGTGAAAACTCTTTGATAAGCAAGTTAAGCAATGAAAAAGCATTATTCATGCACCAGGAGAAAGTCAGCAAAAAAAATACTCAAGATGCTGTAGCCTTCAGTTCTAGAAGACAAGGAAATGCTTAAGTTGCCAATGAGAAATATAAAAGGGGAAGAAATGAGACATATCATTCTCATTCCTGTTTTAATGAGCTTTTTGTGTTTTATATTTTATCTAGAAGGCCAACCCATTAGGAATTAACATGTGGTCAAAATGTGCTCTGATTCACCACATAGTGAAGATTATTTTCCTGTTTTCAACAGTGATCTTTTAAGTTTACCATTTAGGGGCAAGTTATTGGTTTTGGGGTTGTCTGGGGGTTTTTTTTTGGTTCTTTTTTGGGGGTGGGGCGGATAGGGTTTGGTGGCTGGATGGATGGATGAAAAGGACCTTCAAGATCATCAAGTCCAACCATTAATCCAGCACCACCATGTTCCCTAAACCACAGTACTTACTCTTTCTTCTGTTATCATTTGCATTTGCATTGTGGCGTCGGTGGTGTAGTATTGTAGCACTGCATGAAGCACAAAACTCTTCAGGGATACGCATGGTAACTCACTGGCTGAAAACAAAAAGGGGTGTATTTTTTGTCTGGTTTGAGGTGAATCAGCATTTTCTATATGAAATCCAGTTTGCCTGCTGTATCCTTCAAAGTATTTGAAGAGATGATGAAAGACTAAGAGCAGAACCTTGTCCCCATATGTCCCCATATGCTCTTCTCCCTCAAATTTTTTTCATGTCATATTATGAGATGCATCTTGTAAACCTACAAGTGAAGAACAGAAAGAAGAATTGTCATTCTGGCCTAGGAGACACTCACTGCTTTTTGAAAGATCCAGTCAGGTAAGCACTGGGTTGTCATCTGAGACTATGATCTTAAGACTAAAATCTCACTGAGGGATCACAAAATTTCCAAAATAATAACAATGCTTCTTTTGAAATGATGGATCAAACCACTGAAATGGGGTGGGAAGAAGTCAATTAATAAATTCTCATTCATATTTAATTAATGCAGGTTTTTTCCTGATCAGATTTTGAGCCATATCTTCTGGCAAAGGTATATCAGCTTCCTGTTTTTATGGGACTTTTGATCTCAACCTGGATGATGTACAGAAGCTTCTATTTCTTCATTCTCCATGACTGAAATGTAAAAATTTATACTGAAAATCTGTGCCTTGTAATAACTACATAGAATGCTCTACCAATTGTCAGCA
>NW_010509672.1:17774-31853 GCF_000687285.1 Phaethon lepturus
AGAGTTTAACACAATAGTAATTAAAGTAGTGAAAGCATTGACTACAGCATGTATTCTAAGTGTAATCAGATTTTTCTCCCATTTCCTCAGTGGAGTTTCCTGAATATATTGGGAGAATGTCCAAGCCTAAAAAAAATCTGTAGAAAAAAGTGGGAATTGGGACAATTTCTCTCTTCAAACTAATTCCAACACATTAAACACATTTCCACTATGAGAAGGACTATTATACACCCTGAAGTCCAAACGACTGAGTTCTTTCATTCTAATGATGCTCTGTATCACGCTAAAATGGTTACAGAGCTTGGTCACCACAAGTCACATCCTTCATAGGTGGCATGAATAACCACATTAAACAAGAATATTTTGTCTAGACTCATTTATCTCTTTCCAGTCTTCCCAACTTCTTAAAAATCTTATTAAACACTCAATTTATTTTACTTAGACTAATTGCTGTCTCCAAATCAGTAAAGAATGTCCATTACAGATAAAAGAGAACACATTAACTTTTCTCATGTTTTTTCCCCTTTTCCTACTGTGATTTTTTCTAGTTTCCTAATTGAAAAAAATTCCTCATTTTGAATTCTGTTGTGATTCTTAACAAAAGGACCTGAACTATATATAATTTTATTCCACGTGGGAAACAACTCTGCCATCCCAATTTCAAAACTTACCATTTCTATTTACAATAGAAAAGCACATCATGTGTTAACATGATTGTCTATCATGTCTTGAAGAGTCCCTTATTCTTGATTCTGTGTTTGCGTTAGCTTTGATATCTGTTCTTCTTTAATAATAAAACAATATAATCAAATATTTTTGCAATTAGTTGCTTGCAGTTGGGCATAGGGGCAGCTTGGAAATTGTGATGTGTTTTTTCAGTCAAAAGTGTTCCTGCTAGTCTGCCTGGCGGGGAACAAAGAAAGGCCAAGGTCTGTGGCCCTGAGCTGTTCTGATATGCACATGAGAGCTTTTCCCAAGGCTCACCAACAGGCAGCTTGGGAGCCTGGAGATCTCCTGCTGCAGAGCCAGGAGTGGGAAATTCCTTGGAGGCTGGATTTGCCAGCACCTCATGCCTCAGTTTCACAGCAGGGAGACTAAGCACTCTGTCATGTCTTGCTTTCTGGTTCCTTGGTGGCCAGGGAGTGAGCACTCCAAGGAGATATAATTCAGCAGAGCTAAGCCTGGTAGCCCACAAAGGCCTAATTAAGACTAGTGCCTGAAAACTGGAGACAGGCAAATTAATGTTGGTATTATAGTGTCATAAGATCACAGAATAATTCAGACAGGAAGGCTCCTCAGGAGATCACTAGTCCAAGCTCCTACTCAAAGCAGCATCACCTCTGAGCTCAGACCAGATTGCTCAGGACTTTAGCCAGTCAGGTCTTAAAAACCTGCGAGGATGAAGAGCACAACTGCCCTGGGCAACCGGCTCCAATTCTGTCCTCATAGGGAAAAAGTTTCTCCCTGTATCCAATAAGAACTTTAAATGACAGACACATATTTATATTGTTGTTGACTATTAGAATCAATCTGCCATCAATCCATAGATGAGGGATCCACCTTACCTTCATGACTGGGTAGTTTTCTGGGAAACATGGCTTTTACCAAAGATGAGTTGTTACTTTCTGTATATCCTTGTGGCCTTAATTTAACAACTACATGAAGAATCAGGCTATGACCTAGTTGGAGGAGCTGAATGAGGTGCATTTGACAATAAAGGAATTGTTATTTTTTCAAGATTTATTTTAATATAAATTGCTAAAACTTTAGTAATGGAGTTTACATGAACTGAAAACTCGGTTTGAGGAACTGTTGCTTACCAGGACATATGTCTTTTGAACTTCAGTACTTCTGAGACATTCCTATGCCATTTAATAAACAAGTGACTTCTTAGAAAAGAACAAGGATATTCTCAGAAGCATGTGAATAACATAGTTTATACTTGTGCAAAGCCATTAGAAAACCCATTGCTTTAAAAAAACGCAAAACCAAAAAGAACAGCAGGCTGCTGTCTTTCATGTGATAGCAAAATACATGGTTTCCTGTCTGGAAAAAAAAAAAAAAAGAAGTGGTGTTTCAAAAACTTTATTTGTTGAGTGCTACACTTCATTCATATATTGGTTGTTAGGCTAGTGTTGCATGCTGAGCACCAGAAGAGCAGCTCCATATTAGGGGCTCACACAGGGGCACAGAGGTGGTTTCGGGGATTTTCTGATGTTTTCCTATCCTGCTGCTGCCACTATAACAGAATCATAGAATCACTAGGTTGGAAAGGACCTTCAAGATCATCAAGTCCAACCATTAATCCAGCGCCACCATGTTCCCTAAACCATGTCCCCAAGCACCACATCCACACGTTTTTTGAACACTTCCAGAGATGGCGACTCCACCACCTCCCTGGGCAGCCTGTTCCAATGCTTGACCACCCTCTCGGTGAAGAAATTTTTCCTAATATCCAGTCTATACCTCCCCTGGTGCAACTTGAGGCCATAACATGCAATAGGGTACATGATCTGGGAAAGAGCCTATTGCTGGGACACATCATTGTTACAATGATGTATTTTTTGCCTTTTTGTACCCCTTGTTACCCTCAGGTTTCTGAGATGTTCCATCTCGAAAGAGATAATGCAAGTACATTTGATGCGGATGCTTACTAGTCCATTCTGTACCAAACCCCAAACCGGGAACGTAATGACATATGATGGACTGAACTCAATTTCCCACTATACAGAGGTGAGCAGTGAAAATGTGCGCACTCTGGATGATCCAGACTAGAAATGGTTAATATCTGCTTACCTTCTTTTACCTGGGACTGCACATCTAACTCTGCAGATCCAGACCAATGTTAATAATTTATCTAAAGCTATTTATCTAATGCAGTTGACATGTACACTCACGACCTAAGGTATAATTGTGGTCTGATTCTCCATAATTCTCCATAGCATCCTGCTGTCAGTTTTGGGTGCTAAGGAGTTATACTCTCAGAGCTTGTCTGCAGTGGAGATACTGCCTAATTATACAATACGAAGAGATTTGACTCGAGTGAAAATTTAGAAAAAAGGAATCTTGTGTAATGCCTGCACAGTTATAAAAAGGCTTTGTCTGGAGGAAAAAAAAAAAGAAGCTTGAGTCTGAATCGTATCCAAGGATTGTCTTTGTAAAAGAACTGAATGAGTCCTACGGTGGAGATAAAAATACAGATAAAGAGAAAACAAATAATTGTTCATGGTAGAATGGAGAGATAAGGATCCATTTAGCATGTGCTTGTGTGGGCAGCTACAACTTGGCAGCTGGGCTGGTGATGTTTCCAACAGTGGGAGTCTACCCAGAAGCTCTGCAGCCCTTCTTCCCATGGCCACATTTCTTGCTCTGTTGCCTCTGAGGTCCTAACGATTCCTTCCTACTTCTGTACTCCGTCAGGAGGTGTGCAATGCCTGCCATATGGTGTGTCAACAATGACCACACACATAAACATGTGATTGGTAGCAAAAGTGGGCGAAACTGTGCGAACTTTGGTATTTCCTAGCAAGGGCTGGGTTGTAAATAAGGTTCAGTATGAAACACGAAAACGACTGTTATAACTATGTTCTTAGTCAGTGGTATCTAAGGACCTTCAGAGTTAATCTCTATTCATTTTTTGCTATGTTTTCTGGATTTTCATTGTTCCTTTAATGAAAATCACCACAATAATGATTTTATTCTGTTGAAAAATCCACTTTTCTTTCTTTCTTAAAACTGTAAAAACACCTTCAAAAATACATTGAAAAATTAATAACATTTTTTCACTAGCATTTTCAGTGGTAAGTTTTAAAAAAACTATGCTATTGAGAAAGATACTAATATTAAATAGCTAACTAGGCACATCAAAATTTAATCTCTGTTTTTAGTAAACACTGAAGAAAATAATGCTAAATAAGAAATATCCCAGGGGAAAAAATAATTCAAGTTTTGCTTTTTAGAGATAGTTTTTGATAAATATGTTTTCCATATGAATTTCTCTTTGGAAGCCCTGCTACAGACGATGCTACAGCTACATTGGTGTGAGCAGACAGAGGCAGTTGTGGTTTTGGCTTCCCCGTGCTTCAAGGCAGCCGGGCAGCTCTGGCACTGAAACTGCAATGAGCTGCAAGACCAAGTTGAAGGCTCCAACCCTGGAGCCGAACAAGGAGACGACACAGAGCCGTCTCAGTGGGCTCTTCCTCAAATGCAAAGGGTCAGGTGTGTTTGCACATGGACGACATAGCACCAAACAAAAAGGTGGAGAGTCACCACAAGTATATGAGGGTTGTGTGATGTGTTAAAGAGGCTGTCAGTACCTGTGATTAAAAATCTACTGACAATCAAATAAGCATTTCTTTCCACAGGCAGTAAGAGTTCCCATGATCTATTTCAAAGCATCTATTTTAGCAGTGAAGTTCAGTATTTTGGCAACACAAGAAAATTTACCACCTAATGCCGATCTGTTAGAAGGTTTGGAAAAATTTTAAAGAATACTTCTACTGTGTCTTTTGTAGTCATATCAGATGGTGATTAGATTTTGAAGATTAACGAGAGAGAATAGTGACGTTGTGTTTTAAACAAGGCTGTAAAAATTTTAGTACTCCCTGGTATGGCTTGAACAACTAGGGCCTATAGGAAAAGGTTTTCAAGCCAAGCTTTTTGTATCCTTGCTGCTGTTAAGTAGAATAATGACATTTATTTTATGATCTTGATGCACATTTCCTGAGTGATAAACTGACTAAAAAGGTTTTTAATGTAAACAGCTTTAGGTGAAGCTGTGGTGCTGTGGGACTCCTTCCACAGTATTTTGAAGTACAAAGTAAAACAAAACTAAAATTGAGCACGAAAAGGAGCTAGGCATTTATGTTAGAACTCCATTTACCCCAGGAAGTGTTAGGAGAGTTAGAGTGTGATATTTTCTTGCTTCCAGAAAAGATGAAGGGAAAGACAAGAAAAGGTCTCATATGAACCTTATATGAAGATTTATTATTATCAGCCAGGCTTATCTGAAATGAACTTTCCTGTTGTCCTGTCAAGCCTAAATTTATCCCATGGCTGCCCTTTTCTAGCCTTGATGTTATTTATGCATGGTATTATATATAAACCATGAAGTCTAAGGTCCTTTACAGTCACACTAAAACTTTTGTGGAGATGGGAAAATAAAAGATACCACACCACCATGTCTCCAGCCCTGCAATGGATGTTGATGTAACAGTGCATATCCTAAAGTGTTATATAGAAATTCTGCAAACATCACAGTCTTTTGAAGTGATGTAGCTTTGGGTGAAGATTTACCATTTTCATATAAAGATAGAAACTAAAGATAAACTGCTCTACCAAATTCTGTAAGAACATTAAATAGATAATTTGGGGCAGCCAGATGTCCTGTGGAAGCTCAGCTGCACCACAGGCTAATTTGTATTTGCTTTGGAAGTTTCCAGATTTTAATCTAAATGCTGTAGATTCAAGTCTGTTCTTCTTCTGAGAAAGCATTCATGAGACATGAAGGTACTTTAGCTAGCTATCTTATCTAATCTTCATCTGATTTGGGTCTTCTTAACTTTTAAAAAGGATATGATTAAGTACAATGGTGAGAAACACACAATGTTCACCAAAACCCTTCCAAAATAGTTCAGCCTTCTGGAAATGCAAGAAGAGGTCCCTCATTGTTCACTGTAGCGGATGCCATTTCTCGAGTGATGGAAGATTTAGGGGAGAAGTTCCTGCTCATACTGGTTCTGCTCACAGCTGTTGATGACAGGTAACTCTGCTGTTCTTTTGCCCTCGACAACAGCTGAGTTCAGGGCTACAGATGTCTGGGGCTCTGGTCTGGTAGTCACAATGCTGATAAATTGAATGAAGACTTCTTCTGTTTCAAAGACCTCTTTCCACAGAGGTGAGAAACCACCTTCAGCCTCATGAAGCCAATCTCCTTACCCTCCATCCATGGTCTGGGCAAGCTCAACTTAGGGGCCCAGAAGGGACTGTAATTTAGACATTTTGACTTGGTGTCTGTAGAAGTCTGCCTCTTTCTGTTGGCTCTGGAAGGAGTTTCCTCTGGAGCTAAAATTAACCTCAGAGAACACCCTTGTACATATTCAGTCTGGTGGAGAAAACAGTCAGTTGCAGAAAGGTAGGGTGTAAGAAGTGCTCCAGATGGAAGCTGTCATACCATGCCCCAGGCATACCACAGCATGGGAAACCCCCACAGATTTCCAATCCTGTACCATATAGTCATCATAGCACAGAACAGCTTTTTTTGTCTCAGAAAGTGAAGCAATATGAGGACCTTTCAATCTCAAGGAGTGTGACTATTCAGGAGGAATGAGAACTGCCATACTGCAGCTTTCAAGTGTTGAACTCATCACAAGTTTGAAGCAGAAGACTTTGAGTTTGTGACTTGTTAATAACAAACATATTTTGGAAAGTTGCTGAATAATCCAAGATTTTTGTATTGAGTTGTAAGTCTTCCCACACTCCAGGAGTAGGTGGGTTTCTGAAGTTTCTGAAGTTAGGACATTCAGCATGGAATTCATGTTAATGAACTCTGGATGCCCATGATGAAGGTGGCTGTAAGGTAAGCTACTCATCTAGACTCCTTTTATAGTAATTAAAACATGGATAAATACTTCTAGGATGCAGTTCACCTAATCTTAGTGTAGAGGTTCAGTACAGGAGAGCCAAGTCATCCTCCAGAAAGGCCCAGTTGTTCCCAGTAAGTATAACATGAATTTAGACACCTAACTTCAAAGTCTGTTATTAGGTGATATAATTTCCACACAAAAGTTATCAGGTTGTCTTTTAGTTTCAGCACATCTTGCTGTGGGAGATGGAGATACTACTCCCTTCATTGCCATATTTCTGCCACTTTGAAAGTTGCTAAGCACTGAATGGAGAAAATAGGAATGATTTATAATGCTAACTCATCCAGGAGGCTTTCACATTAAAGGGTAAAAGATAGATGAAGAACACTCCTGAAAGAGGGGAATATAATTAATGTATCTGTTCAGTTGATGAAAAAGTTGATGGTATGCCAAAGAATGAATCAGTGGAGAAACAAAAATTAGCAGAGAAGGAATATTACCACTATTGAAATCCTTTCATTGAAAGTGGTGTTTGTATTCATGGATGAAATGACTGTGTGACAAAAGTCCTTTGGTTGTGCTGAGAAATGAAGCAGGCAAGTGACCAGATGCATCATTTTGCACAGTTCCTATATCCCAGTTTACAGAGGAAACCCCTTTTTGGTGGGCAGCTGCCCATCCTCCCTCCCTTGGCAGCATTTGAACCTGTATACCCAGCTCTGCATGCCGGGACTGGGCCACCTGGGCTTGAAGCATGACTGTGTTACACACCTAGAGTGAGAGACTTCACAAATGTGTGTCCTTGTAAAAGAAAGAGAAAACAGCAACAGAATGATGCTGGTGTGAACATCATGGAGAAAATCCCTTTTTACTTTGACACAGCTATCACAGGGGTATGGTGGCACCTGGAGTTCCTGCCAAGACCCCCACCCAGAGCTCTACAGCAGAGTAACCTGTTGCCCCAAGAACATTTTGGTCTGAACACAAAAATAGGCTGGGGAAAGGAAGACATATGCCCATTTAGCTGGTAGGGAACTGATGCCAAGATAAATCAGAGAATGTCCCCAAAGCTTGGTGACCTGAGTCACCAAGGGTTATTTCCACTCTCAGAAGCTTACAGGACTATTTCAGCTGATATTTCTTTCTCTTACTCACAGATCTGCACCAGGATCATAATTTTAAGAATTCTGAAAGAAAACTAGGCAAAACTGTACGAAGTTTTATTTCTTACAGTTTTATTTTTAATAAAAATAACTTTTCTCATTCCTTATCCACTCAGCTTCTTCTGAGGTCTTATTCTGTTGTCATAACTGCACTCATGAAATTTTTGCTAGTACTAAGCGAAGTTACAGTGGTACTTCTACTGCATTGTAGACTACTGTTATATGGCATGAACTTAATCAGATTAAATGAGCAAAGGAAGAATCTGTGGTGCCAGTCCACCCTTCATGAACTTTTGGGCATTTGTGCAGCTAATCTCTTCATTGGATTTTTATGAGGAATGTTTGCATATTTATCCAGCTTAATTGTTTTCTGCTGTAGTCATGACCCCTCTTTTCTCTGTACATGTCTAGAGCTCTGTTGAACCCTATATATAGTTCTGTGCTTGGAAAGCATGGAGACAAACAAACTCTGTGGAAAATAGCAATATACAGAACATATCATGTGACAAACTGTGTTACATTAATACTCGGGTCATTACTATCTGAGAAAACTGCTTCTGTGAATAGCTGCATTTTTCATTCTTCATTCATTGCATGAGGAAAGAATGACTGAAAACGTTACTAGCGGGGCTGGATTCCCTCCAGCCAGCGGGGCCATTGTTTGCAAAACCTCACCAGGCACAGTGCAGGGTGGCACTCAACCAAAGCAAGGCACTTGTAGGATTTATGCAAGATGTGGAATTTTCCACGGACCAAGACAGGTTCGCAATCCTGTGGAGGCATACTTTGGTAGGGGACCATAAAAATAACATTGTGATGGGTTGAGTAACATTCAACTAAAGGTTAATGTAATTACCAGGAAAAACCCTCTGATAATTACAGACTGTCCTGTCTTTTAAAGCTGTTATAATCACATTGCATTCAGAAATGTAACTGAAGCTCATTTAATGTGGTCTGTTATTTGTGTGTGACAACTTGAGTCAGCTCGAGTGCCCCCTGAAAAATATGTAAAGCAATGATTTTACTGCCTCAAGGGTGAGGGATGGGACCATGTCAGGGCCTAAGGTGCTTCTGTTACTGAAAAGAAAGGGACAGGAGCAAAATGGAGGGCTGAGAACAGATGTGAAATGGAGAGAGCAAAGATTGCTGCAATCATTGCTTTGGCTGGCTGGAGGCAGAGGTGGACCACGGCATTTTCTCCCTAACTTCTGGCCATCATCCCATGTACCCCCAGCCCTCTCAGCTTTCCAGAGCTGAGTCTTAGGTAAAAAAGGCAGTGGAAGCTGTCCCCAACAGCCTTTGATAACTGCCTGGGTCAACTCTCCAGGTACTTGTTAAACACAATAGAGAGCCTAGCTCATAAAAAAGCATTTATTCTGCAGTATAAGACCTAGTCTCAATGAATTAAGACTTAAATACACAGGCAAAGCAGAAAAAATACATCACAAGCAAATGTTGTGTCTTACTTCCGAGCAGTTTTCTTGCAACATTGCAATACATTAAAAAAAAGTGCATGCCCAAAAACTTGTGTACATGTCTATTTCTTTTGCCTTGATCCTCCAGCAGTGAATAAAAAGAAAGCAGAAATAAGCACTTCCAAGACTAATAATAATAATAATAATAATATCAACAACAATAATACAATATTTTATATTTTTGCTGTTACGAAGAGAGCCATAGGACAATTTCTGAATATTGGGATTAGGTGTCTTCAAGCCAAACAAGAAACCTGCTGAAACCCTGTTCTGCAGATGGAGGTCTGGATTCAATGTGTGTTTGGTGACAGCTGAAATAATGGAAATTAGTCCTCAAAAACTGCACTGTATAGAAGCCTGGACAGATGCTGGGACATGCAGGCACTGGGGTTCCTTGTGGGAGCTTGTAGCTAAAATAAGAGTTGGGGATTAACGGTTGCGTCTGTGAACTGGTGTCAGGCAGAGAATCCAAAAGGGGTTTGTTCATAGCTGCGGCCCTGAGAGAGCTCAAGAGGTGTCTGGTCCTGCTGGTTACGGAAAATGCAGGCTGGGAGCTGTGACAAGAGGAGTGCTCTCTCGGTTTTAACTCTCTGGTGCACAGGAAAGAAAAGCTTCTCTGTCCATACTTTGTAGATCCTCACTTGTGTCCAAGGAAATACCCGATTCCATTGTCGTCTTCTCCCGATATAAACTAAATGCAAGGGACTAAATATATGCAAACAAGACAAGTGACTCGCTTCTCTCCCAGCGTACCGTTCTATTTGGTCCTTGAGTCACTCTGTGGTTGCATTTTGGCTTGAGTGGGCACGTTCTCTCTTCCCAATTTTCCATACATTTTAGTTGGGTTATGGAGCATTCTGCATTTCCAGCGCTTAATCTGTAATTTAGGGATTTTCAGAGCTGGAAAACCAACTGTGAGCAATTACACACTTAGCTGACTTCATTTTAGCAATGGGAGGAATGACCGGGAGTTCTTGGGAGCCTTTTTGGTGCCTTTCCCCTCTCTTTAGTGGACTCTCTCTAATTGCTCTGCCCCTGCAGACCTCCCCAGGAAAGCAGCCACGCGAGCAGCAGCAGCATTAACAGCCATGGCTGTGAAACCCGCGATGCTTGTCCCCATAGCTGCCCCTGCTCCCAAAGGCACGTGGGGCAGCTACTCCTCCGGCCCTGCCACACCATAGTCCTGGCCAGAGGGACAGAGGAGACGTCTTCCTGCATTTATTGTAAAAAACCCTTTGCAGGGATTAAAAGGCCAATTTAAATGACTCTCCAGCAGCTTTGATTATAAGTGGTCGCTGGTGTACGGTGGAGAGGAAATGAAATCTTAAATAATGGCTTTTCCCTTGGAGCTTCCTCATGGTTTCACTGTTCCTAGGGCTGTTAGATATGAAACAAATGTTCATACGTTCATAATGTTATCTAAAGGATGAAAGTTTATTCTGACTGAATGCTGTGCTGGCTGCTAAAACCCCATGAAGATCTTTGTGCTTATGTTTATGATGAGGCCCCTACAAAATGTATACACTGGAAAGAGCCTGACTGCACTCCTCGAGCACTTCCACAGGTCTCAGTCCGGTGTAACAGCCCCGCTTCAAGGGCCTTGTGACAGCCTTGTTCAACCTCCCCCACTTATTTCCAGATGAAGCCACTACGGAGTGATCCAACACCCAGCCGAGCTCAGCCCCGGCGAGGGAGCTGTAGGTGCACGGCTGTGGGCAACCAAAAGGAAAAGGAAAGGCTGTGTGAAACGTTTGCCCTAGAAATCTTCATGATACCAGCAAGATTTGTATCGTCCAGCCTTAAAATTATACAAACTAATCTGAAACATACAATTGGAAGTATTCTTCGTTCTCTATCAGCATGTACCACATCAAGCCTCTGTTTATTTGCAAACAGGTAGCCTGTGTTTTTTACAATACACCTAGTCAGAGATTTCTGTGATAGCAAGTCCGATGTGTATCACACTGCTAGTTTGCCATCTAGTGGTATACCAAAAACCTAATTTTACATCATATTTCACAATTTCGGTGGAAATAGGCCTCCAGCACACAAACAAAAGCTAGTTTTTCTACTAGTTGATTTTAGTAATCTGTTAGCAAAAGACAATTCATTACCCCCTGCTCAATGATCATTAATTCCTAAACTTTGCACTTGCTTCTCCAGGAGCAGAGGGTGGATCATCGTGTGGACAACTTTTGGACTCCACAGGAGAACTGCTGTGTAGATCCAGTTGCTGCTCACCATCTCAGGCCTTATTGCTGTCGATGTTACCCTGGTCTTTTGTGAAGCTATGAGGACAAAAGTATCTATTTTTATACAAGTATCAGGGAATCTCAAAAAGTGGAACCTGAATGGCACTTCAGAGGGCATTGTCTGTATGACAATGGGCCTTCAGTGAGCAGGCACATCAAGGAAGGATCAGTGAAACCTCAAGAGCTCCCGGAAGAAGTTTGTTCACTCTGTTTCACAAAACTTTCTGGTTCTCATGATTTCACAGACCTCTTTGGGCGGCACAAGTGGGCTGCCGGGGTCATGGCAGTCACACCATAATGCACAGATCTTGGACTGCTGGAGGCAACTCTGTAACGGCAAAATACCACTTCCCTGCGAAGCCCAAGAGCGCTGCTGAGGGACAGCTCATCGCCTCCCCACTGAGCTGCTGTGGGACAGGAA
This sequence comes from Phaethon lepturus, assembly GCF_000687285.1. Lineage (NCBI taxonomy): Eukaryota > Metazoa > Chordata > Aves > Phaethontiformes > Phaethontidae > Phaethon > Phaethon lepturus. Next base: position 29,670 of record NW_010509672.1, read on the forward strand.
CCTCATCCCAGCCAAGGGCTTCAACTGGTCACTCTGAAGAAGGTTAAAATGTGCAGGGAGGCAGGCTGGGCTGGGGCATAACCCTCATCTGTTGAGAAGTGGTGAAAAAGTGTTTCAGGGCGTGGGCGACACTTGTACGTAATGCCTGGGTTTTTTTCTCTTTAGCATGAGAATATAGCTAAGAATATTTTCCCCTTCTGTAATAACTCCCATGCCCTTTGTCCCCTTAAATACAATAGCTACATGGGCTATTGCTACAGATAGTAATCACTTGGGTACTATTTATTAGTTGTTGAGAAGTGACAAGCTACTGATACATGGAGCCCAGAGTCCCAGCACAGCCAGCCAGTCACTGTCTGAAGCCTTTGTCATCAGTTAATTTAAAGTCTCCAGAGTTTCAACAGCTGCTCAGCCACACAGGCCACTAAGGACTTCAAGAAATTTTAGTCAGCCAATCATTTCTGATTTAAATAAAGAAGGAACAAATGACAAGAAGAGGAAAAGAACCCTGCTTTGGGACATGTGGCTTTGAGAAAAGTTTCAGATGTGAAACTCCACAGGGAAAGGAAAACTAGGGAGAGACACTTGTTTTATCTCTTTGTACTCAAAAGGGCAAACAACCACTGGCTACAGAACTTAATGCTCTCACCCTGACTGCAGCAGTGATTGGAACAGGAGACTGGCTTCACAGACAGTAGAACTGAGCCTGTGAATGGAAAAGGACGCTAAGTACCTGCGATCTGTTGTATGCAGCTACTTCTACTATGCTAAGCACTCGCTAAGGAGCAGGATGGGAAAGACAAGCTATAAGAGCCATTTTGGGAAAGAAGTACTGTAACATGACTGGGCAAATTACAGTTCTGTGGCAGACTCAGTTCACAGGAGCAGCTCATTTACTGTGCAGGTTGTTGTGCAAAACAGATTGCCTTGCTAGTTTTACCGAGTGTTTGAAAGGGACAATTAAATGGTAGTGAGAAAGGCTGGACAGCAAGTGACAGCATCAACACAGAATGAGGACCATTTCTGAGGAGCCTGAACCATCCTGAAGGACAAGAATCTTTCAGAAATAGTGCTGACTCTTTAGATTTGTTTGGTAGTCATATAGGCAAAGTATATACAACTTTGGCTGATGTGTACTACAGTAAGTATTCTTAGTTGCAGAGCTGACAGCAGTGGCTTGCAGACCTTGCGTTAAGAGCAGAGCAGCTGTGGTATGCTCCTCCTTAGTCCTTTTCAGTCCAAATCATGTCTTGGGTGCTGGGAAGGGCCTGCAGGGAGAAAAAGACAGAATAAGTACACTGCACAAAATATTATATAGGACAACATCCCCCCCCCTCCCCCCAACAGTTTCAACACAGGCATGATTTCTTCCTGGAAGGGATAAAAGAAATGTGATGATAGACAGAAAATGAAGTCTTTGCTTATGACACTGATGTAGGACCATCAGAAATATCTTAATTTACAAAAGACAGTGCTAATAAGACAGTAAACTACACTAAAATCTAAGGCAGATCCCTTTGGCAAGATCCTGACAAAGTACAGCTGGAAGAGCTGGTGACAGGAAGAGGTGGTAGCAAAAGCAGCTGCTGTATGTGGCATAAATATCTCCCCCAACAAATGGGAACCAATATATTGGTCTCCTTAGATAGCAAACATGTAGAAATGTATATGCAGTGATATTCAGGGAAGTCATCAAACTTCTTATTAGAATGAGAATGGGTCAATGGTGTTTTCCTTTTCCTTTCCTTTGGAGAGGTGCAGGCTGGTGTTGCTCAGCATTGGAATAGGTATATGGAAATATATACTCTGAGTAAAAAAATGGCTGGATGGCCAAACCCAGAGAGTTGTGGTTGAACGGAGTTAAATCCAGTTGGCGGCCTGGATTTAACACAAGCGGTGTTCCCCAGGGCCCAGTTTTGGGGCCAGTCTTGTTTAACAACTTTATCAATGATCTAGATGAAGGGATTGAGTGTTCTCTCACTAACTTTGCAGACAATGCCAGGTTGGGCGAGAGTGTTGATCTGCTCAAGGGTAGGAGGGCTCTGCAGAGGGATCTGGACAGGCTGGATCAATGGGCAGAGGCCAATTGTATGAGGTTTAACAAGGCCAAGTGCCGGGTCCTGCACTTCAGCCACAACAACCCCATGCAACGCTACAGGCTTGGGGAGGAGTGGCTGGAGAGCT
>NW_010509672.1:31960-72232 GCF_000687285.1 Phaethon lepturus
ACACCAACCACATGCACCGCTACAGGCTTGGGGAAGAGTGGCTGGAGAGCTGCCCAGCAGAAAAGGACTTGGGGGTGCTCGTTGACAGCCGGCTGAACACGAGCCAGCAGTGTGCCCAGGTGGCCAAGAAGGCCAACAGCATCCTGGCCTGTATCAGAAATAGTGTGGCCAGCAGGAGTAGGGAAGTGATCGTGCCCCTGTACTCGGCACTGGTGAGGCCGCAGCTTGAATCCTGTGTTCAGTTTTGGGCCCCTCACTACAAGAAGGACATTGAGGTGCTGGAGCATGTCCAGAGAAGAGCAATGATCCTGATGAGGTGTGTGGAGAACAAGTCTTATGAGGGGTGGCTGAGGGAACTGGGGTTGTCTGGAGAAGAGGAGGTTGAAGGGAGACCTTATCACTCTCTATAACTACCTGAAAAGGGGTTGTAGCGAGGTGGGTGTTGGCTTCTTCTCCCAAGCAACTAGTGATAGTACAAGAGGAAATGGCCTCAAGTTGTGCCAGGGAAGGTTTAGACTAGATATTAGGAAAAATTTCTTTACTGAGAGAGTGGTCAAACTGCCCAGGGAAGTGATGGAGTCACCATCACTGGAGTTGTTCAAAAAACCTGTAGACATGATACTTCAGGATATGGTTTAGTGGGTATGGTGGTGTTGGGCTGACAGTTGGACTTGATGATCTTAGAGGTCCTTTCCAATCTCAATGATTCTATGATTCTATGATTCTATATTATGAAATCTGTCCTTCCAGCTCCGCTCTGGTAGCTTCATTTGGCAAGGTATTTACCTGAGTTTAGATATAGCAGCAGACAGATTGATACAATGGGACTGTTCCTACCCTATCAAACTCAGAAAAAGCACAAATAATCCCTCTTCATGGACTGGCTTTATTCTGTTGGTTTGGATTTGTTGCAATTTCAAGCCAGTGGGGAGGAAGACTTAGAGGTTTTCTTAGAAATGCAAATAATCATGTTTAATTTTTGCATTGAACTGTTAATAACTGCCTCCTATACTGTTTGCAAAATGCTTCTGAGGTTTTCAAATCATAACACACTCACAGAGGATGGAAATTGAAAGGTAACAAGTGAAAGTCTGGCCTTTGTAAATTTTATTTGAGTTGTATTTCACCTGACAGAAAATAGTTGTATGGAAATTAGAATAAAAAGAAAATGTTTCCTTTGAGCCATATAATTTATTTTTGTACATTTTTAGATTATTGCTTAGGTTGAAGTTTATAAAATTTTAAAGATATTTCCAGTGTGTTGATTAGTCATTATTAAGATGCTTCTTTTACTATTGTTCTATTACATTATGTTCCTCCATTTTGCTACTAACATTATTCATTTGCTTCTGAAAAATTTGCTGTGTTGAACCGTAATTGTTGGATCACATATATTTTATAGAGTATTTGATTAATGAATGAACCTTTATCTAGCCATGGGTAACGCAGATGTCTCAGACAGCTGTCCATGCCGCTGAAACTGCAAAAGATGGAAGAACAAGACACTTTATACTTCCAAGGTATCTTGCCCGTATCTGTCTTTGGTTTGGTGGCTGAGAGCTCAGTGTCCCCAGAAGGTATCGAGGTAACAGCCATGGTTTGGTGAAGGCAAACAAAAATGCGGTACTCATTACCTGCAGGGAACAGACACACAACTACAGACAGAGCCAGGGATCCCTTTTGAGGTACTAAATACCTACTGGTTGATTTGGTAACTGAGTGAACCTTCATGGGCTGGGCTGTCCTGCATTACCCGCAGGGAGAAAACAAAGTTCCCAATAGCTACAACAGCAACCAAACCTACCACCATTTTCAGTTTACCAGGGTGCAGAAGCAAAAATTTAAATGGAGAATAAGGTAGAATATTGCGTAACCTTATAAGTCTGTACAGTACAAAACTTAAGACTGGAAATATATTCAATGTGAAGCATTGAAAAAAGACTGTAAGAGAGAATTGCCTTTATAATATAACTTAGTCATCATTAACTATATTATCTCAATTTAAAAATGTCCAGGGAGCTGTCAAATTCAGTATGTCTATCCTGAATTATGTCTGTCATTGTCTTCTTATATTCTTTCTCATCTTGCAGCAGAAGAACACGGTGCATCAGTTCTGGAGAATCTTTCTAAGCTGTTTGCATAGTTTTGACAGAGCACATCCCCTACCAACTGCTTATGTTGTGGCACCAAAACTCTGGAATTACTGCATAAATATTGACTACATCTCTATGACTCTTAAGGAGGAAGAAAAGTAGAAGGATGGAAAACAAAGAAGTCATATGGGCTGGTACATGCTTGAGCCATGTCTTCCAAGCTTGTTGTGGCTCAGACCTAAGTACTGTTATTGGCAGGAGAAAAAAGTGGTAATTACACAGATGGCCAGAGTCACCTGGCTTAAGGGACAGATGGTGGAAGAAAACAGAAAATACATCACTTCCTTTCTTTGAGAGGAGCCTTGGAAACCCTTCACTAATTTTGTCATATTTTCTCATTATATTCAGTTGCTTTAGGTAGTTTGGAAAGCTGAGTTACTCTTCCTAAGAGAGGTAGACAAGCAAGTTGAGCTACCTATTCTCAATGCCTCCATGAGATCTTTTGACCCCTGAGCAACAAACACCAGAACTCGCCCAGCTTAAATTGTTGGCCTTGGCTCAAAGAGGCTTTTACATTGATTTAAGCCAAAACTAATCTGTGCTTTTCGTTCTGCTACATGTTAGCTTCTTTCAGAGCTTGTTAGAAAATCTTTAGAGAGTTCAAATACTTCTACAGCACTCTGCGCTGAAGCTTAGTTTAAAATTGCAACTGCTGAGTCACAGAAATTAGAGGGAGCAGTAACCTATTACATCATTTATTTCTTAGCCTCACGACAAATTAGTCCCAAGAAATGCTATTCCCACTTCTTCCAATGAGGAATTATTTTATAATCAACAAAGACTTCATTATCAGGAAGTTTTTCTTGACATTCTGCCAAATAATTATTTGTGATTTTTTTCCCTCTTAATGTAATCAAATCAGTCTGAGTGCCCTAAAATCACCATGTAATGCTGATAAAAAAGTTCTGAGTCAGGCAGCAGTGTTTTTGAAAGGAAAAAGTAGATTAGACTATCTTATTAATTACAAGGAGTGAACTGGTGATTAAGGTCCTTATTTTGCCAAAGCTTAAGCACCTGTGAGAAAGCAACAGACGTATTTATGTGGTTCAGCTGCTTCTCCCCACCCCCCCTTTTTTGTAAACTTATTGCTTCTAAAAGCATCTGATTACTGACACAAAAAATACCGCCTGCTTTGTTGTATTTACACTTTAATTTTGGAGCTGCACAGCTTAGTATTTTCCCAAAATATTAGTTGTAGTAGAGCATAGTCTCCATCTGTTTTGAAATAAGGAACACGGTTTCTAATACTCTCCCATCTGTACGTATATTTTTAGTCATGCATTCAAGTTTGTAATCTCTCTGCTTTAGTCTACATTCCTGGCACAAAACATAAAACTTGTTATTTGTTCAAAAATTTTAAATTATGTTTGTGTGTGCATGTGTCTGTAATTTGAGTTCCTTTCTTAATTCTGGGGAAATGATTTAAAATTCGTATGTCTGCAATAAGATGTTTCCTATTTCTCTTAAATCTTCAAAAGTTTCTATTCTTGAATTGTGATTCATATAGTTCCAAGGTAGCTGTCAGGAAAGCACCATAGGATGGAGAAATGAGACAAAAGAGAAACCTGAGCTGAAACACCACTGGGCAAGGTATATTGGCAAGTACTTTTTAAACACAGACCAAAGGTTTTTTTTTTTTTCACCTTACTGTGCTCACGAATTATTTATGAGGGTTTGGAGGACAAGCCTAAGTCTTAGAGTGATTGACAGATGACTAAAGGGAGGAAAAAAAATCCCAGGTGAGGCTCTTAGTTGTGTTTTTTGTGGAAGTAGTGCAGAATGAGGGAACAGTAAACCAAATTAGGCAACTGCACATGGAGTGAAAGAAAACAAGTATTTTTACTGAGTAAAGAAAATGTAACCACAGGAGAAACACAGCCTGCATTCAGAGTTCTTAAGTGTTTTCTTTGCCCCATGCTCATTCTGGCGAAACTATTTCCATGCTGAGAACAATCACCTATTTAAGAAACAGTGGGAAACAGGTATTTCAACAAGAGAGATATTAGTGTAGCAGTTGAGAAGCCCAGGCCAGACTCCTGCTCCAGGAGTGCTTTAGGAAGGTCCTGGTCCCCTGTATTCCAAATTCACAAAGTAAATCCAGTGTAGCCGCTGTACCGTGCGTGTGCAAACAACTCTGTGTTGCAAGGGATACAGATGCTGTTTCTCAGGGCATGTGACTGGGCTTCCCAAATCCTGGGGCACAGGTGTGCTTTGCCGGACGTACCTGGCGGGGCAGGAAGGAAACGTGGATGCATGGACAGAAGAGTGACACAGAGGTCCCCAGCCTGATGACTAGGGAGCGTAAGGTCTCCTGTGGAGCGCATTGACCTTCAGCTTGGCTGCAGCTATTGCTTCTGTTCAGTGCAATGGACAAACAGGAGCCAGAAAGCTGGGCTCGGAGGACCTGAGCTGTAAGACAGCCTTTCAGCACTCTGCAGAAGGTATTTTGATGGTTTCGGGCAAGTCACTCAGTCTTTGTGCTTCAGGTTCCCATCTCCTTATCTAGAGAAGTGATGGGAAGTTACATATACTCAGGATTACCTTGGACTTGTGTGAAGACCTCAGTCCCTGACGGCGCAAGGGTCAGGGGTCCCTACTGGAAGACCCTAGTGCAGTCATCGCCACCAGAATCCTGGTGCTGGCTCATGCCACATCCCTTATAGGAAGAGCATGACACTGGGTAATAGAGAAGAAGCTTCCCATTAAGATAGCTGTTCTTTCCACACAAATTAGCATTTGTTTTACGTCCTAAGACATAAGCCTTTCTATCCCTTCATTAACAACCTTTCACAAATATCTTGGAAAGTTCTCATTACCAGAACCATTAGCTAATCCTTTCTCTGCTCCCCTGCCCTAATCTGTTGAGGTAGTTATGGTCCTTTGACAAAGAATTCTAGCACTATATAATGCATAAGCGAATGCATAAAAATATTTATCTTTGTCCATTGTAAATTGTAACATTCCACTGCAGTTCCCCAAGTCTTTATATTATAAATAAGAAGCAGGAAAGTCTGGTTCCCTTTTTGTCTGACTCTTGCTTATTTTTAATGCCTCTGTTAAATTCTTTCTAAAGAAAGCTCTCTCTCAGTTGCTTCATTTTACCCTCATGCAGAGGTCTTTTTTAATCTTTGATTCCTCTTACAGTTCCTCTCCACACTTCATATCAAATAATTTCTTCAAATCAATAATTTCTTACTGAGGTGAGGTTGACAGATGTTCACCCAGTGTTGCAGATATGCTAGTCCAATGAATGCATAATAGCACATGAATATATTTTTGACTTATTTTCCATTTCACTCCCTTAATATTCCTGTATTTTCATTGCAACTGCACTTTGGGCTAAGGTTTCCAGCAGAGAGTTGCAGATGTGCTGAAGCTCGGAAACTATCAGGAAACCACGTTTGAAGAAGCTGTGTAGAAGCTTAGCAGAGCACAAATTATTTTAGTTTTAGAAAAAAATGAATCATTAAAAACACCAGACCATTGACCATGTATTTTCTCTCTCACAATAGATATTACTAGTTATTTTGGACAAGGACTCTTGAAGAGAAAAGAAACAGAAACTCAAAGGGAGAATTTACATTTACTTCAGTGGGTTCTGAGCCAGAAATTCAAACACAGAGTGGACATTATTAAAAAATATACCAATTGTCTAGTAATAATTTCTCTTACTTACTAAGTTTTGCCTTTACTTTGAATTAGTACTTGAATAGTTCTAGTTTTAAATGCCACAATCAGCTTTGAGAAGTGCAGAATAAAACCGTAGCATTTGTAGGTCTCCAGTTAGAATAGTTGTCATAGCATCTTTTTGCAAAACTAAGGAGTTTAAGGTCTTAGAAAAAATATGAAACAATACAGAATAAGACTGTAAGCAGATGGAGTAATTTTACTTGTAGCATACTCCAGATGAAGTATTTGAAGCACTGTAACAATAACAATGCAACTCTGCCGGTACTGATCAGACACGTTGTGATTTAATGGATGATTTCAAAAGAAAATGTCACAGGCAGGCTGAAAAGTCAATTAGTGCAACATTTCCCAATATCCCACACATTCATTTTTTCCCCTGTGAGTGCTAGAGAAATGGAAAATGTGGTGCATTTGATCCACTCTCCACTATTTTGATCCACTCTCCACCATTTTGATCCTTTCGGGCTCTTCATGGTACATTTTATTCCACCTTGGTCATTTAGAAACCATGTTCTACCAGAGTACAAGGGAAAATGGACTTGTGGATGAACTGTTAATTCAGTATGACAGCATGTGGAAGGAAAAGTGCATTCAGATTGCAGGCCAAATATAAGAGGTGTAATATCTTATATTATTTCTTCTTATATGTCTTCTGCTTTGTTCAGGTTTTGCTCAGGAAAGGAAGTGGAGTGTGGTGGGAGGTGGAGAACAGCTGCCACGAAGGCACTGGTGAACCACAGCCCTGAGACCTCCACCCAGTATTTCAGGCATTTTTAGTGTCTGGCCACTGCCCTTTTTTCTCAGCCATGTCTCATTCAAGAAAGGAGGCTGGGGCACTTGGAGACTCCTTCCCTGAGCACCCACAAGAAGTAGGCTGGGTTGGTTCAATTGTGGTCTGAGGACATGCTCAAAAGAGATTTGGGGATTGCTCCTTGTACTCTATAATAGCAGTAGGCCTGTCTATACAGTAAATTATCCAGAAATAGCTATTGTGGTGGTGCAAATACACACTCAGCATAAATCTGCTTTAACTTTCAAGTCTGGATGAACCCTTATGCTTTATTATCGTCTATGTAAAGGCAATAAGTGGTGTGAAATCAGCAGAGAACTAAAAAAAAAATAAAAGATGACAAAAGGAAACTAGGCTTCAAATAGGATATATGTTTAAAGAAACAGTTGTTCTGTTCCACTGGGAGACCTGAGCTGCTCTTTCACACTTCAGGTGTGAGGACCAGCATGATGCCATACTCGGCATAGGTAAGTGTTGCCAGTGGCAGTATGGCTGTCCTACTGCAGTGCTGACCTCCTCAGCTATTTAGCACAACAAAACGCTGTGCTCATGCAGCTAGCCTGCTTCCAGGGTGCGGTACCTTTGCTTGACATGCTGTTGTGTTGTGTAGAGGCACTGTCTACTGTCATGGGTAGCTTGCTAAAGTCAGCAGCCTCTCTGCAACATCTCCAAATCATGAAATCAGGCTTTCACAAGAGAAGAGAGAAAGTGCCAACTTTAAATGGAGTCATGTCTACCAAATCTTTGGGTCTCAAGAGTCTATAATGATTACTGAACAGTCACAGAACTGGGCAGTTGAAGATACTTCTGTGTTCATACCTAACCCTTCCCATTTGCAGTGACCACAACAGGGCTTTTGGGGTCTCCTTTAGGAGACTTGTCCCTCAGGTCCTAGCACATTTGCTGAAAGCATCCTGGGTACAGCCCATAAACTAAGCTGCAGCACAAACATGACCTCTTTTTTATCTCTTGTCCCTTGTGTGCTCTAAAATCTCTTCTGAAACTGGACAATAATACGGCAAGAAATTTTCCTTGATTAAAAAAAGACCTGAGACTGTCTGCACTAGATGTGTATAAGCCAGACAGCAGCAGTAAATTGCTCTGTTGCCAGTTGTGATTTTATTGCAAGTCCTGCTGAGAAGCTGCTTTTCTCTGGGACTCTAAGAGGTGTGTGAAAATCTGATTTTACATAAAAATAGGTCTCTAGCTGGTATCCGAAGAAAATTTTATACAGAAAGCACTATACAGAAGGCTGAAGACAAGAAGTTAGACAAAAAGAAACCCATACTCCCCTTCCTTACACTATCAAGTTTTTAACAAAAATCCTATGATTATGCAGTGGAAGACATTTAACCAGAATTTCAGACCACCTGGGTTAGCAATACTGAAATTGCCTCTGTGGGAACTACTTCAGGCTCACTGAATAATTTTAAGTCTTCCTCTTACTGTTTTGCAACAGTTTCAATTATTTAAAGAGATTTCAGAAATCTTTAATCTGGCTTCCCAAATTTTTGAATGAGCAGTCAGCTGTCCAAATTTCTCACAAAACAGCATGGCATTTTTAAGAGAAAACGCTGGAGCAACCTCTTACTTTACTGCTGAATATGGTTTTGAGGTTCAGCTGCAGCCTCTTTTTCAAAGTGTGAGAGCCCTCAGGCCATGTGACATTTGTGGGGACACAGTGCTGGCCTGCTGCAGCATCCCTCCAGGGCTGAGATGGTAAAGAGTGCTGCTTCCCTGGGTGTAGGACAGCCTTACAGCTCCATTCACATGGTGGGACATCTTCATGCATGAGAGTAAGAGGTTCAAAGTGCCCACTGACCTGTTTCCCAGGTATTGGAGTTACAGAATAAGACAGGAATTAGAAAAGCTGTGCTGTAAATAAGTATCCTGCAAAAAAGTCACTGCACTTAACACAAGTTGGAAGCCAATTTTATGTCCCACTCTTAGTGCACAAGCTTTGACAGGTCTTACAATTTATAGACTTGCCATGTCCATAACAGCCTGAGAATGCGTTTCCCCTTGATGGAAGGAGTTCAGGATTTATGCTGGGACCACAATTGGCCTTTGGCCCTAGAAAAATGATGGCAATGTGCAACGTCCAGTTAAGTCCTACTTCACAGAAGAGAAGTTGAGTGGAAGAGCAAAGTAGGGACACGGGCTAATGAAGACTTTTGATTCTACTGGAAGTGGTGGAGGAACTCTGCTTATGCTTTGTGTTTTGGTTCAAAAGCGATAAGAAATGTTGCAGAGTTTTTGAGAAACTTAATTGTCATTCCTTTCATAATTTCCCCTCTCCCAAGCCACTAGAGGGCCCCGAAGTCCACCTTAAAAGGTTGGCTCGTCAAGTTGGCATTTTTGAAAAGACTATAAACAAAAGTGTATGTGCTTTCCAGAATTCTTGCACTTTTGGGGCTTGCTCTCACCGATGCAATGTGTAGGGTGAATACAATCACAAGAAAATAAGCACGTAGGGAAGAAGATACCTTGAAGGGTAGCATCACTGAAAGACTTCTGCACCCTAGGGAAGAGCATGGATTTCTAGAGTTTTGTGGGGTGATATCTCCTCAGCAGGACCTGGCTTTCGCCCATGTCCGTTCTGTTTTACCATTCAGACATATATGCAGTAGCGTCCTTGTGTGTGCACAGGAGGCTTGTGATTTCATATCAATCCCTATGAAGATGTTTGACTTACATTAAGCCTTAACTCCATAGCTTGTCTTTTGGTTGTGGAGGAGTGAAGTAGCTCAGTTCCCTGTTGAGTGTGAGGTATGGGCAGGGTGAATACTTTGAGAAACAGGAAAAGGTTAATTCTTTCTCCTTGTAGAGTTGATCGTGGTGGGTGGGCATGCTGTTCTGCTCTATATTTGTGGAATGAAAAAGTGGATGTGTGCAAGCAGAGAACTCCTGTGCCTTTTGTCATCCTGCCAAAAGAGTGCTGCACAAGGCACCACTTGCACTACTTGCAGTTCAGAGTAACACCTAGACCTTTGAACATGTTCAGAAACATGCAAAGTTTAAAAAGAACTCCAGAAAGTTTTCCTTTTTGTTCCTCTCCCTATTTGCTTTTCCCCAAACCCTTTATTAAATAGGCCTGCCAACTCACATGCTGTAGTCTCTGTCTGAGATGTTTAGATAGAGAGGTGTAAAATGATGTCCAATTTTCGGCAGCCCTTTCAGGACTGAAACTGAAAGCTGGATCATATGAAGAGAGAGTATGTCATTGGAACTAACCATTCATTTGCTCCTAGCCTGGAAGAGTCTGAAGTGTTGGACACTGAAATACGAAAACGTCGCTGTGAGGTTTATAGCTTTTGCTGAAGCCTATATCATTTGATGGATGATAGCTAGAGCAACACGACCCAAAGAGGGCAAAATGGATTCCCATAATAAAATGCTAAAATTGCCAGAAACCTTCCTAAAATACTTTGCCTGTGACATAAGGAAACATACTTCAGTGTAGACTGCTCTACTAGCATTCACTTGAAATGACCTGCATCATGCTAGTGGCCCTTTCATCCCAGAGTAACAAGTAGCTGTTCAAAGTGACCCCGTTATTCACTTAACCTACTGTGCTTACACAGCCTGTCTTTTGTAGGGCTGTCACTGGATACAAATGAGCTATGCATTTTCCCTCAGGGTTAATTGTGCCTTTCCAGAAACGAATTACACATTTGTGTAACAAATAACGTTTCAGACAAATGTATGGCTGCCAGGCTAGTGACTGTGATTAGTGATAATGGATGAATGAACGCTAAAGAATGAACATCCCCTCCTGTTCTTTTTAAGAAAATCTTTTCCTCATTAGCAGTGATATGGAAGATATTAAGGTATATGTGAGTAGCCACCATGTTTATTGTGTACAAAGACTTGTTAAGTCTCCAGCAAGATTGAACGGATGGGATTAATCTCAGATAACTTTTTAGCATCAGATTTAGTCACCTGAACTCCTTCTATGGTAAGTAAAGGAAAAAAAACCCCACACTTCTAAGAAATTATTCACTTCATCTTAACATAGATGACTAAAACACATTATGTAGCTCATACCTGAGAAGTATATATTCTTCTGCTTTAATTACAAAGGAAGTCTAGATGACTACACGAGTTGTTTATTAGATATATCTAGCTTTTGGCAGGATGAATCCCACTTGCCCGGTTGGTGTGGTCATGCAAATCTCACATTCATTTGTGCTAAATTGCCAGGTACATTCTCTGCTGCGTGTGTGGTAGCTGCAGCACTTGGGAGAGAAAAGCAAACACAGCAAGAAGCTGCCAATGCAAACAGGGGCTTAAGAGAAACTGCAGCTCCCAGGAATGATCAGGTGGAGTTCCATTATTCCAAAGGAGGTTCCTTTTCCCAGTTTGGGACTCTCTGGAGATGCAGGAACACATTGCCCTTCTGCAGCTATGGGATTTTTGGAGGAACTGTGTGCACAGGTGTAGCCAAGCTGCTGCCTGAGGAAAGCCTGTCTAGAGGGCTTTGGGTCAAGAGTAACACACTTCCATGGCCTGAGCACCTTTGCACGTTGCATCTTGGGGCCATTCTCAGTCCCCTCTGCCAGCATCCCTCCAGGAGTGACGAGTGTGTTGTGCCCGGCTGCCTGAGCTGGGACACGGGGCATGCAAGGAGGGTGACACAGGAGGAGAGTGGAAGGATGGAGAAAGAGAGCTCTGCTAAATAATTTAAAATACACTATCGCTCTTCAGGGAGTAGCTTAATCCACGGTCGGCTTTCTTGGTTAGTCTCCTACTGCAGATATTTTATTTTATGGGTGAATGTTCTTTTCTCAAAATAATAAAGCTTTCCTGTTAAGGAGTGGTTTGAATTAGCAGTAATTCAGAATTGTTTGTTTTTGTTTTTTTTTTTTAAGAAGGCGTAAGTGGAATTATAAAATGCTCTATAGTATTTTAATTCCTTCTGGATTTCTTTCATAAGCATGTTTTGAGTGTTGAGGGATGTTCATACCAAACACGTGGCTTTGTTCTAAGTACCTTTCTTAAAACCCTTGTGTTTTGGGGCATAGCCAGATAGGATGACAGAATATCTATTATTTTTATAGCTCATATATTGGGTTGACAGCATGAAAAATGTTTTATCCTTGCAAGAAAATGAAACATTCCTGTCTAATTTAAAAAAGGGATTGTCTAAAGGACTTGCTTGCTGTAAGCTTCTATATGCTTTTGGGATCCTCTTCCTGTTCTTTAGGAGCTGTTGTGTATTCTTTTGCAACCAGCTCTCACCGTTTAGGAACTCATTTTGTCATTTCAATTGTAAGTGGTTTACAAATTCCTACAAAATCTCTGCGGACATCTAGTGTGTTAATGGGATGGGGAGGAGGAAGGTGTTCTTGCAGTGAGGTATTACATACAATATAAAATATCCCTGGGCAAGATACTGCAGTTTAGTGGCTGATTGTATGGTTCATTCAATATTGTATGAGGAGCAAGATTTCCTTTCAGGTAATGGGTGTCTGTTAAATTTTGCTTTTTAATAATGCCCCTGGGAAGTTTAGAAAAAAATAGGAAGCTCATTTAATTAAAAAAAAAAAAAACAAAAATTGCATTCTCAGTAAAAAAGAAAGTTTTCTGAAATAGCAGTGAAGTTTATCTCACTCTCCTTCAGGCTAATGAATGATAACATATTCAGCTGGAGAAAGGTATCTTTAGAAACATGATGTCATCACAGCTAAATCTTGTTGATTGATCCCATGCGGTAAGCAGGACACTTGTGGCAGCCTCATACAAATTAGTCTCTCCTTGAACTTCAGATCCACTTTACACTTTTGATGATTTCTGTCATTGCCACCATCTCCAGCACTAGTGAGACATACCTGGAGTACTGGGTCCAGTGCTGGTCTCCCAAGTACAAGAGAAGCAGGGACATACTGGAGACAAATCCAGCAAAGGCGCACGAAAGGACGGGAGCATCTGACACGGGAGGAGGGGCTGACAGCTGAGACTGTTAAGCCTCAAGATAAGATGGCTCCAGGGGGATCTTATCAATATGTAAATATGTATATCAGTGTATAAATACGTGACATGTGGGAGTAAAGAGGAGGGAGACAGACTAATCTCAGAGGTGTCCAGTGACAGGACCAGAGGCAATGGGCACAAGCTGAAACACAGGAGGTTCCCTCTGAACACAAGAAAACATCTTTCTACTGGGAGGGTGGTCGAACTCTGGCACAGGTGGCCCAGAGGGGTTGTAGAGTCGCCATCCTTGGAGATATTCAAAAACCTACCTGGACACAATCCTGGGCAGCCCGCTCTAGGCGACCCGGCCTGAGCAGGGGATTGCACTAGATCATCTCCAGCCACTGCCCTTTGGTGTTTCTGCCACTGTTTCTGCAATTCAGCAAGAGCCAGGACAGGCTCTGTCTGAGAAGCCTTGGTGCTGCCATAGTTTATGCACAGGCATGAGGTTTTGAAACAGGTTTTATGTCGAATTACAGACTGATAAACAGATTTCTTCATTTCCATAGTTAACTAGAGCCAAAGACCAGAATGGACATACAGTCTAAACCAATGTACATTAAAAGCCATAATGCCTAGTCCCAGTGAATTAATAGTAAAATAGGACCTGGAAAGGTCATGTAGTCTGTCTCTTTGTCCCTAGGTGGAGTTAACCGTACCTAAATTGTTCCTGGTAACATTCCCAGTAGTTAATGATCCTTACTCTTAAAAAGAGTTTCTTGATATCTAAGTGAAACTTCAGTGACAGTTGGCCCTAGAATCCCATTAATGTGTCTTCTCGCCACAGTGGTCACTGAGCAGAGTTTATTCACTTTCCCTCTCAAGGGTCTTGCACCTTTTGCAAGACTGCTTCCATTCCCTCCTCAGTCTTGTCTGCTCCAAGCTCAACAACCCCTCCAATTCCTTCAACTTTTTCTCACTAAAGACTCAGAAAAAAATCACTAGGGACTTTGCATCTAAAGAGCGCAACATGCCTGTAGGTCATCTGCCTGGTCATCTGCCTAGTCTAAGTGCTACCCAATGAACCACCCAGCACTCTCAGACCGACACTTAAAAACAGCCCCTGATGTTATGTGTGGCATGTGCTGAAGCAAGTGAGCTGGCAAACATGCTCAGAGGCTTTTGGAACGCTATATCAAGACTAAAAGCAGTGATGAGGTCAAAACATTTGTACCCAAATGAAACTGTGTTTCCCACAAGGGAAGGCGGCGGTGGGCGTCCAGTCCCTGGTGACGCTGGGCTCCCCGCCTCATCAGGCAGTACCTGAGCCTTGGGACGGCAGTTCACTCTAGGTTCTCAGCCGAGATGCTTTGACACCTTCTTGTGTGTGGGAGCCCGTCTCCCTCCCTTAGCTACACTGGAAGCACGGGGAGAGCTGCGTCCGGCTCCAGGTGCTCGGCTGCGTTCCCAGGGCGCGGGGGAGATCTCCTCCCTGCGGGCAGCACCAGCCCCTGAAGTGCACTTGTCTGGAGAATGCCATGAGGTCAACCACGGCCACGGAGCACTGTAAAGCCCCAAGATCACCAAAGTCATGCCATTCTCAGCCCTGGTGGGAGAAGAAACTGCGCTAGCCAAGCACTTGAGGCATTTTCTTCACTACTTCAGAGCACCAGGTGAACCTTTGCCTCCAACCACCACCAGCTGCCTGAAGAAAGTAAGAGAAAGCAAATGGACAAATACACGAAAAAAAGAGACCAGAGGAAAAGTTATGCGAGGACAATCCCTCCCACCCCATGCCCTCTCCTCCCAGTCCAGTCAGGCAGTAAAGGCCTTGAAAGATGAATTTTACTTCTGTATTTGTTCCAGTACAAAGCTGAAGGAGTTATAGATGCACTAAATTCAATACAAGCAATTCCACTCTCCCCCAGGGACAGTAATATTTACACACAGACAACTTAAAAAATAAGAAGAGATAAGTTTTATATGCCGAGTTAATGAAATCTGTAGCTTCTGTAAAGATAATAGGGCTATAGACAATAAACCAAGAAAACCATTAAGAATTTGCAATCACAAGAAAAGTTGCTGCTATGGGGAGTAATAAGGAATGAGAGTCTGCTCTTATTAAGGTCTTAGCAAGGGTTTCTTCTCAGTCATTTGACCTTAAAAACACCTTGAGAAATAAGCTAGGGTATGTTCGGACATCAAAATTCTGCAAAATTAATAGAAAATCACAATACTTTTCAGTGCCACCGAATCTGTGGTTTTACTGAAGTAATCTCATTGAATAAAAGCAGAAAAAAGAGGAATCAGGCCCAAAAGTACTGAAGCAGATAAAATAATTTAAATGCAAAGTGTAGTCTGTTAAAAGTAGAGTGCACATTTATGTGTTCAGAAATGCACTGATGCTTTCAATCTCTCTCACATATTACTGAAGTATGCACTATTTTTTAAAAAATGCTGTAGTCTAATTCTTTTGTTAAACTGCATTGATTTTAGTAGGATACCGCTGTTGTAACCAGGTGCAGAATTAGGCAAAAAAAAGCTCTAATGCAGGCATTTGCTTTTACAGACCTCTTTCAGATGTCCTTGACTATGATTTGCTGTGATCTTTGAAATCACCTGCCAAGCCTGCTCTGTGGAGCCTACAGGGTTATTCCCGAGCTCCTCAGAAAATGCTGTGTCTGGGCAGTTCTTGAAACAGGCTCCTATGGCCCTTTGCAACGTTTGCATTTCTCAGGGTATCAGGCAGATAGGCTGCACCTGTAGATGTCTGTGGGTGCAACAGCAGGACAGGCTTCATGGCAGAAAGTCTGTTTCAGGTAGAACTTCTTAGTGTCCGCTCTAACCCCACGATATGTACGTGCAAGACCACCTGGGAAAGCAAAAGACAAATAGACTTGATAGTCCAATAGAATGAAAATTATTTGAGAAAGGTGAAGGGTTTGAGCTATACTTAAGATATATGGGGTTTAAAGTTCTCTCTGGCAGAACGTCAATTGTAATACATTTATGACTTGAGAAAAAAAGTGTGATATAATTTTTCAGTAGTTTGAAGAATGAAGCATTGAGGAAAAATGTTTCTCCTAGAACAGAAAAAACAAAAAGCTTCTGTCACAGACCATGGGCTCTTCAAACCACAGTCATCTCACTTGCAGGAACTGATTATATCAGTGCTCTAGTGTAAAAACTTATTTGGGACTAGCATCAGCTTAACTTTGATTTCTTTTATCTTACAAAAAAACCCCAGTGCTGGGTGAAGGTTAGAAAACAATTTTAATTAGTTTTTTTGATAAGGTTATTGAGCCCGTTCTTTTTATTTGGCATCCATATCTCCTGTCTGCTTCTCTCAACAGCCAGGAGCTAAAAGAGATCAGCAAAGAACAGATCTGGAAAAATAAACATTTGCATGGATAAGAATATAGAAACAGAGTTATAGGGCATGTTTTGAGTGAAAAATGTAGAAAATGGCTTGGGGAAAAACATGAAACTAAAAATATACTGAGATATTTCCTGAGCTTTTTTTATTTTGCAGATTTGAAACAATAATCAAAACCATTTTTCTCAATGCTTAATTTCAACATTTTTGAAAGTAAAATGCTTCACTTTCCAAACTAAAATTATTTTTCTCTCCTTTGGTTTCATCAAAATCACTACATTGTTTTAAATGGACAGAACTGAAAGCACATTGATTTACGATGTCTCTATTAAAAAATTAAATTTCCCAATCAGCTAGAAATAATTCAACCCCTTGATTCTGCAACGTTTTCAAAAGTTTGCATTTTTAATGTAGCCAGAACATAGTGCATTTTGTAGTTGCTAATGAACTTCATCTTAGGTGGTAGCACTTTATACCATCGTGAAGAACAAAACAGGCTACACTCAGACTGATAATTGGGAAGGTGAAAAGGCACAGAAAATTTCAGTATAAACCCTGCTAGTAATCAAATGTGTGGTAGGAAAAACAATTGCACTGATTTTGAAGGTAACATAAACAAAAGGGAAGTAGTAATGATTCACTTATACGGCTGTAACATAAGCAGTCCTGTCTTCTTTGAGGGAAAAAAAAAAATGGAGAAATTTTGTCCTTAATAGGACAAGGGGCAATGGTTTTAAACTAAAAGAGGGTAGATTTAGACTAGGTATAAAGAAATTTTGCACAACAAGGGTGGTAACACTGGCACAGGTTGCCCAGAGAGTTGGTGGATGCCCCATCCCTGGAAACATTCAGGTTTGGCTGGATGGGGCTCTGAGCAACCGGATCTAGTTGAAGATGTTCTTGCTCATTGCTGGGGGGTTGGACCAGATGACCTTTAAAGGTCCCTTCCAACCCAAAGATTTGATGATTCTGTGTTTTTACCAATAATTGTTAACTTTCCCTAATAAGGTGGTTAGCAATTTTATTTTGAAGTTTTGGCTTAATTAAATTCATTTGCTTTAATAGGGTTAAAAAAAATAAAGAAATAAAATCATCTGAGATAAGAAAGCATCACTGGGAGAGGAAGGACAGAGTCAGTCATCTTTTCCAGCTTTTGCAGTATTTGGGGTAGCACAGGGGGGGGAAACAAAATTTTATGGGGGAAAAAAAATTATGAAAACTCTTCCTCAAAGATACATTTTTTTTAAATCAGTTTTCCTCTGTAGAGGAATCTATAGAGCATCATCCTGGTTTGGGGAATTGCATTAGTACGTTCTGGTGTAGTGGGGTCTTGCAGGCACTCCTGCCCTTTATTCAACTATGGAGTAGAAACTCAACCAGCGGAGACCCTGTTTCAGTAAATAGTGGCATAGACCCTGCTCTGACGTTCCCCAAGTGGAGTCTTGAAGACAACTGATAGATGCAAGGCATAGCACGTAGTTTGTGGGTGTTCTGGGGGGTCTGTATCACCTGAATAGATTTTAATGAGAGAGTGATGGTAAGAATGGACAGTGCTTTGTGAGAAATAAACATTTCTCTGCATTTTTTTTTTTTTTTACTTTTCACAATATGGGTCTTGTTTTTTTTGTACACCTAATTATCTGCCTTACCCTCTCATTCCTTCATTGTTTTATCATTATCGTTATCATTATCATTATCCTTGATTTTTTTTATCATTGACAAACAATCAAACATACCACTTGCCACAGATTTCTGGCTCATCTCTTGACAATAAATCCTCGTCTTGCCCCATCCTTCTACATGGTGAGGAGGGGCCTGAAGCTAGAAGTGGGTTGTGACCTTCCCTGCCAGAGCCGAGGTCTGATAGCATCCCCACAGGGTGCCACCCCTTTGGATGGTGCTGCACAGATGTCAGACAGCTGTGATGTAAGGAAGGTCCCCCTGAGTTTTGTGTTGTTCTCATAAAAATATAGGGCAGTGGAGTAACTAGGATATTTTGATGGGATTTCCCCATGCCAAAGTTATGAGGGGTGATCAAGAGGGAAATGAAGGAGCAGTACTCCTAGATCACCTCATGTGCTTTTCCTCTCCTCAGTGCTGGAAGCTGGAGTTACAGGAAGACAAGCTGTTCTAAGAGATCTTTGATCAATATCTAAAAACTTGTTTGACAGATGCAATTAAGGCTGAAAACGAATGTAGTAGATTCTGAAAAGATTAGGACCAATCTAGTTTAAAGAAGAGATTTGACAAAATTATGTAAGGCATGATACAAGAATAGCACTTCTATTCAAGTCTATAGTAGAAGAATGAGGCAAGTTACTGTGAAACTGAAAAAAAGCCATTTTAAAACATAAAAGAAAAACTGTTGTTACACAGCATGGTGTTAGGCTGGAGCTCCTCACAATTCCTGTCACAGGCAGCTTTTGGCTGGGCTGACCATGACTTGCTGGAATACTGAGACAGCTGATGGTAAACTGCTGAAATAAAATCAGCACTTAAATGTGCATAGACATACACACGTGTATTAAATCATATATTCTTGTCTCTTATGATCTCCGTATTAACAAAGGTAAGTGGATCTTGCTTTCAATGAAATATAAAATAAATCAATAAAAGATGCTGCCTTTCAATGCAGCTAGTCTTTGTTTGTGTGAGATGCTTGTGAAAATAGTTATTTTCCCATTCTTCTCTAATTTCAGCCCTGTTTCTTAAAATGTATGTCCAAACAATTGGACAAGATGACTCAAAAACACATCCCTAGTGTTTTAGATGACAACAATATACTCTCACAATAACAATAGACTTTCTTCTATTTTCTTTTCTGTGCAGGAGGCATATTTTGTTATACTTCTATTTCATGTTTCTAGACTTCTATATTCAATTTTTTTACTTTATCTAAGGTTTCTCTTTTGTATGTAAGGTTGTAGCACACATTTAAACAAAATTTTTAGAGTGGAGGAAGCAGAAAGGGATAAATCTCCAACTACCTTGGCTTTCCCATGGTTAAAGGAGTCTGTAAGAGAGTGGCAAATCCACAACATAGTTCATTTCCACCAATTTTTGTTTTACACTTGTTGTGTCTCTCTGCCATTCCCTATGTTTATCTGAAGTGTCTGAACAAGACACATTGGCAACCATCTGCCATTGATTTTATTTTCATTGCACTGCACTAATAGCAAAGTTGTTTATCTTCGAGGGCTTTATTCAATAAAAAATTTGTCTAGCTGTGATTGCGTGTGGGGTGGCTGTCTCTGCTGCTGAAAGGAGCTCATGGAAATAGCTTGGGTTTCCATCTAGAGTAATGAAATTCAACCCCGTGTCCAGCTGACTCGTGAGCCACGGGCGGTAGCTGCGTGCTCGTTGGCCAAGGGTCGTGAGGATGAACGACTCTTCCGCCATAGGTGGGCAATGGGATGAAACTGCCCCACTGAGCGGCTGAGCCCCATCGCTGGCGCTCGCCCCCACTCCTGTGCGTGCAGCTGACGGTGCGGGGCCGGCACAGCCCAGTGGAGGCACTGGGAGATTGCTGGGAGGGAAGGGCAAAGGATCGCCTCCAGTTCAGCTGCCGTCTGCTCAGCCTCTGTGCTTGGAGACAGACAGAAATATCCCACTGCATCCTCAGAGAAAAAAGCCTTTTCCTTCCAATCTCTCAAGCTCCCTGCCTTAGGGAACAGATCAACAGCTAGTTTGGAAAATATTCTCTTTGGAAATATGCTAAATTTGTCTATTGTACAGTGTTGCTTGTTGAGATTTAAACAAGTTTTGTACAAATATGTTCTTTTGCCTTCTTGGTTTATTGGTGGTGTTCTTCAATTAACAGAGTTGGGCTTATTTTTTGTCTATTTCTATAACTTTCTGTGATTCAGTGCAACCTCTCTGGTTTATTTTATATTTACTATTGTGCAATATATGCCTAGATATTTCATTTAATTCCGTCGACCTTAAAAAGGAAGTCAGTTCACAATTATTCATATAGAGCTTAATCTTAATGCACAAACAATTGGCTCAGTAGAGAGGGTACTTACAGAGCACTGAGCAGGATTAAACAGATCAGAAAACATCAGCTGCTTCCCAAGGCATTTTCTCTCACCGTGTATTTCCAGCAAAACAAACATGAAAGATGCTTTGCAAAGAGTGCTCTCAGTAACAGAAGACCTTCCTAGACGTTACCCTTTCCCACGCCGGGCTTTTGACGGGCTCTCCCATCAGCGGAGAGCTGCGTCGTTTGGCGATGCGGATGCCTGACCTGCTCATTCCCACCAGCGGTGCAGCTGGAACAGGCATTGCCTGCTCTGCTTCGCTGAGCTGCAGCATTTCTAAAGGGTGGTGTGACTTGGCCTTCTCCTGGAGCAAGGAAATGGATTAAGAAACGCCTGAAATAAGAAGTGCTTCACGTTAACCGCTCTGGCAGAGCTGGGGAGGTGGCGATCGCCAGGCAGGAGGGACAGTAAATTTGGTGCAGTGAGTGATCTTTTCACCAGGCAGAACAGGAGGCAGAAGGTGATGCCTGACTGTAGGGTTAGCATGGCTTTGCTGGGAGGGTGTCCTGGGGAGAGCAGCCCCGAGCCATGGCTATGCTGAGATGGTGCCTCCAGCCATGCCCAGGGACCAGCTGGGACCGTGGCACGTGGTGCCCTGGGTTAACCACCCATACAGACAGCTAGGCTCAGCTCTGCTTCCGCAGGTGTTTACACCATATAAACTGTTTGGCTTGGTGGACCTCAAATGATTTGTCATTAATTCTGGGCACTTTAGCTTAAATAGGGTGAAAAGTCTGACTTCAGTAGCCGTTGGCCAGGGAATCCTACCATCCTAAAACACTCAGTTGTTAAAAATAATAAGCAGATTTAAAAGGTGTGGTACTGAACTCTAACAGCAAAATGAAATTTCCTGGAATTCAACAACTGAAATAATATTTGGATTTTTTTTAAATTTATTTTGGTTTTATAATTCTATTTTTATACACTGAAGTACAATGCTTGGAAGCAGTCTTGCATGTTTGAAAAAATATGATCAATGGACAGTAATGAGCTGGGTCTCAGTCCCGAAGTAGTGACCTATGTGTTTATTATTTCTAGTCTTAAGCCCATGTGTTAGATTTTAGGGGTTTAATCTGAGGCATGATTACCTTCAGAGGATGAGGTAAAGAACAGTAGGGCTAAACCCCCTACCTTTCCATATCAACGTGTATGAATGTATTTGTCTTTCAGAGCCTTGCTGAATGTAGGTAGCGTGTACATTTTGAATGGAAAAGTAAAACCAGAAAAGGGTTAAGGAAGATACACTGGCTACTCCTGTAATGTATTTGTGGGCCCAATGTGACCTGGCTGTGCTGTGCCACCCTTCTCACAGCCTGTGCTGGCAGGAGACTCCTCTTGGAGCGCTGCCCCATGGGGAAAGCCACCAGTGAATCGCACTGACCGCTCATCTTGCTCTCTCTGCTCAGGGAGGAGGAGAGGTTTGGCCAGAGACACATAGTGTGTATTTTCCAAAGGGAGAAAGGGTGCGGAGCACAGTAAAGGTGGTTCATATTTGCATCTCTTGTGACCTTTCAGTAAGACCCACTGCACACATGCTTGACCTTTCCGTGGTCCAGTTGCTGCAGAGTTTGCAAAGAACTTGTTTAACTCTGCTATTTGCAACAGGAGTTGTGTATTTATAATGCAGGGTAAGGTCTTGCACAGAGACCAGAGGGCCAAGTCATCCCATGTGTTCTAGGTCCAGGATTGCCTTAATCTTTTTTTACAGCTATGTCCCTTCAAGTAACGCAACAATTATTTGTAAAAATTAATTGCCTTAGTGTCCAGTTTGAGCCAAGACAGCTGTAAAGTTGTCCTGAGTAGAACTATCCAGGTATGCAAAAATCTCAACTGAGTGATCTTTCCTGTACTATTCACATTACATAGAAATACCAATAAAGTGTAATTATTAATACAGTGGATTATTATAATGGATATATGTTTTATATATATATTACTAATTAGTACTTCTTAATTACTTGGGGAAAGTATTAGCTGTGCATAACAATGATGATGTAGTATCTCAGGGGACCCTTTGCAGTAGGCTCTTTCCTTGCATTATTGAGTGTATCTCTGTCTCCATCCCAACTGTCACCAACACAGCCCAGACCCTCCTGACATGGAAGCCCTCTGGGCACAGAACATAGCACATTTTCTGCTGTTAGAGGGAGCAGTGATGACGTCAATCTCTCTTGTGTTCCCCTTGTGACACATTATTGTTGTGGCTTTTAGGAACTCAGTGTGTGGTGACAACTTCTTTGCTAGATGTGTTGTGTTCACAGGTGGCCTGTGCATTTTGCTTGATGACTCAAGTCTCCCCTCAGCTGTCTGGATTGAAGACTGGGACTGGAAAAATGAACTGAGCTTTGGCCAGGCACTAGTTCGGTGTGCTCTTCATCCCTTTTATGTTGAAGGGTTACTACAAGAGGGATCTAGCAGGGATCCTTGCTACACAGCTACAAACACCCTGTGTCCTATTCAGTGTGAAACTGGGAGCAACAGTAAAAAAATAAGAGACCATTGTAATAAAGGGACTCTGGAAATAAATATACTATGAAACCTTTTCTTAAAAAATCGTAGTCTGAATTCATGTCATTGGTGAGAGGAGCTGAATGAGGAGGAATGTGGCTAATCAGGCTAATGGTGATCCCACCTTTCGGACCCATTTTTCTGAACAGCTGTTTGCTCTGTATTTTCACTTGGCCTTCGTGTGAAAAATTGGTGTGTACTTTTGTTGTCTCTGTCTTAGAATCACAGAATATACCTCTGAACCTGGCACATGATTCTTCGTTTGCATTGCTTCACTAAGGTGGCACAACTCTGAAAGACCGGTGCGGAGGTGTGAATTACCCAAGCAACTGATGGCTTAGAATAATTAGTTTTAGAAGAAAATTGGGATGAACTTATATTGCATGTGCTAATTATAACAGGTCACTGAATACAAGACTAAAAGGCAATTTAATGTTTTAGTATGGAATCTGTCTTGCCTAACTCTAGCTGTGAAAACTAAATTAGGAACATACAGGGGAACTAGACTAACAAAGATAGTCATTTATCTTCTTTCATGTAAGTGGAGAGAAACAGACACGTTCACAGAGCAAGTTTTTCAAAGATACTTAGATACTTTTTTAGATATACTTCACTGGTTATGGAAAAGCCTACCTGAGCAGCTTAGGCTGGATGATGAACATTTAAATTAGACGTGGCAAATCTTTGTCTCAGTACTATAGCAAAGCGGATCATGCGATAAGACAGTGGCAAGTCGGTAACAGCCATTGCTAGCAGTAATGATATTTGAATCATTGAGATAACAACAATATTAAATAAAGAAGGAATCATCCCTGAAGAATCAGCACAAGTGTGTCATTAACTTACCTGTTTACAGTTTATCATCCTGCATCAATATTTACACAATATTCACAAAGCCCAAACATCTCTTCTGTCCCTCTGCACAGATATTGTTCTTCGCCCTTCTTGTCTGGTAAGCAGGCTACAGTAGACACAGGGTTGAAATGCGTGGAAATTAGGTTATTTGAATCCGGCCATGGTGTCTAAATTGAGTTATATACCTGAAACACATTTAAAGTGAAAAGGCAGGATCAATGTAAGTGAAAAGACATGGTGTTTTCTTGAGAACTGAGGAACAGTCAGTTATCAGTGACCGGAAGAAACAATGAAAATGCTGTTGTGGAACCCATATTTTAATTATTTGCTGTTTTCCTGCTTTTTATTTTGCTTCTGAATGTTAAGTTGCTGCAAATGAGGCATGGTAGCCAAAGTGTATTAAGCGGCCATGACACAACAGCAAACATTTCTAGCTGCGGTGAAATTAGAAATGCTTGTTTAAATACCTTCTCTCAACATAAAATCTAGTACTACATGTATAAAATACTCATTTTCTTGTTTCCGAATCTAACAGCTTGATTGAGTGAATATAAGAGTTATTCAAGAGCTATTAAAAATGACACTTAGAAAATTCTGGTGTAAGAACAGGGTTGCTCAGCTCCTAGGAAACAACATTTCAGCAGCACTAGATTAGCAATATTCTCTGTGCATCAAGAAAGCATGTTACTGGTTACTTTTCCTTAGTGACTGTTTTTTCAATTGAGAGTTGGAAAGAGAATTAATGAGCCCATGGTGTTCCTTCCTGTCTTCGTAGCTGGACAAGCAGGAGGTGCTGAGACTATGAGAAAAGTGACATTTCTATGACTTCAGTTCATGGCATGGGCAGGCTGAAAACGTTTGCTTTGAGAAGGAGGAGGCTATTTAAAAGCTATTTGAAAGCATGATCCCCAGTGCAGCTGGAGTATTAAACAGATCTTGGAGATTATTGAGGGGAAAAGAAACAACAGGAAATTCTTGTGGCACAATTCTAACTTGCCTATGGGTAAGAGATGTCATTGAATTAGGTGTGAATGATACGAACTCAGCCCTGTACCACACCGTGGCTTTTGGCCTCTATCAAATTGCCTGTGCGTTTGGTGGTTATATTTTCACGTTCCCTCTAACCAGTTCTTGTATGCTAATCATTTTGTTATACTATTAGAGGCTAAGCTTGAACAGCAAGCTGTATGCAAATCCTGTGACATTGCTGACTTTCCATCTGTGCTAGAACTAACTGATAAAGCAAGTATAATGAGTAGGGTAACCTTGCCTACTGATGATATCGCATAGCCGGAAAACATTTCTATAGAGGCCATGAGAAGTGTGAGATGCAGAAATAATGAGAAAAATATATTGTATCCCCAGAATAAACAGAGTAGAAGTCAGTGTTTCCTCCCAAGTGCTAACCTGTGGCCATTTTTAAATGCAGATTTGTGGTCCATCTAGATGGCAACCCCAGCCATTGCTAGGAGAGTCTCCAGGTGAGCATGTGAGGAGGCTGCTGGGCAGCTTGGCATGCTGTGGGCTGTGCTCCCAGCTGCTCCTCTGCCAGTCTTTAAGGCTGCTGGAGATGCAACTGCTGTTTCCTCCAGAGCAGCAGATGAGGAAAGAAGGGCTGAGTATTTCCCTCCAGCAATTAGGAGGGTTTCTCTTGAAATCAGAGGGATCTGCACTATCTCAGAAAAGAAGGTACACTGGCTTTCTTTAGTAGGTGCTGAATGGGCAATCCATACTCTTTTGCTGTGGTCCCCTGAGGGTGGTGGTCTTGCAGGTAATGAAGATACCTGGTGCATTTCCTACCTTTCTGTGGCTGTTTATCTCTGCCTATAGAAATTCCTAGTCAACTTTGTTAACATTTCTTTTTTCAAGGAACTTTTTCTTTTTTAAATTAACAAAATACTCAGAAGCTGAGTTCTAGGAACTATTTTCTTCTAAAAATGGATTGCAGCCCAAGAGGGTCACCTATGCAAGTGGATGGGACTTTGGAATATTGACAGAGTGGCAGACTTCAAGTACCTGCCAACTTCATCCTCTTTGCCAAATCTGATGCTGGCATAGAATGCATGTATGACATTTTACACAAAGACTAGCCAGAGTTATAGTACATGTTATGATAATGTAACCAATATCAAGAATTTACAGTGGAAAACTGATGAGTCTTTTATTATTTGAAGCTAGGATAAAGAACAGAAGTCAAATTGAAATCAAGACTATTGGTCTGCTAAGCTGAAAAGAATTACCTAACAGGAATTTCACTTAAAAGCATGAAATAGTTTTCTGGCTGTTAGTTTCCTTGAAAGAAAGACCCAACTTGTTAAAGAGAAAGTTCCATATTGCTCATGGAAATGACTTCTTGTGGCAACTAGCTTTTATTATACCTTGTTTGATTCTGTACTTCTGGAGGATTGTTTCAGATATTGCTTCTATTTTTAGCAGGGCAGGGAGGTGATTCAAGACAGCCAGTATGGCTTCACCAAGAACAACTCCTGCCTGACCAGTGTAGTGGTCTTTTAGGTTGGAGTGGCTGCACCAGTGGACAAGGGAAGGGCTACCAATGTCATCTATCTGGATTTCTGTAAGGCCTTTGACATGGTTCCCCACAACATCCTTCTCTCTAAATTGGAGAGATATGGATTTGATGGGTGGACTGTTGGGTAGATGAGGAATTGGTTGGATGGTTGCATCCAGAGGGTAGTGGTCAATGGATCAATGTCCAGATGGAGAACCATGATGAGTGGTGTCCCTCAGGGGTCTGTGTTTGGACCAGTACTGTTTAATATCTTCATCAGTGACGTAGACAGTGGGATTGAGTGCACCCTCAGCAAGTTTGCAGATGACACCAAGGCGAGCAGTGTGGTTGACGTGCCTGAGGGATGAGATGCCATCCAGAGGGACCTGGACAAGGTCGAGGAATGGGCCTGTGTGAACCTCATGAAGTTCAACAAGGCCAAGTGCAGGGTCCTGCACCTGGGTCGGGGCGACCCCCAGTATCAATATAGGCTGGGGGATGAAGGGATTGAGAGCAGCCTTGCCGAGAAGGACTTGGGTGTACTGGTGGATGAAAAGTTGGACATGAGCCAGCAACATGTGCTCATAGGCCAGAAGGCCAACCGTGTCCTGAGTTGTGTCCAAAGCAGCGTGGCCAGCAGGTCGAGGGAGGCGATTGTGCCCCTCTACTCCACTCTGCTGAGACCCCACCTGGCGTCCTGCGTCCAGCTCTGGAGCCCTGAGCACAGGAAAGACATGGACCTGTTGGAGCAGGTCCAGAGGAGGGCTACAGAAATGATCTGAAGGATGGAACACCTCTCCTATGAATAAAGGCTGAGAGAGCTCAGGTTGTTCATCTTGGAGAAAAGAAGGCTCTGGGGAGACCTTATTGTGGTCTTCTGGTACTTAAAGACTTATAAGAAAGGTGGGGACAGACTGTTTAGCAGGGCCTATTGCGATAGAACAAGGGGTAATGGTTTTAAACTAAAAGAGGGCAGATTTAGACTAAATCTAAGGAAGAAATTTTTCATAATGAGGGTGGTGCAACACTGGCACAGGTTGCCCAGAGAGGTGGTAGATGCCCCATCCCTGGAAACATTCAAGATCAAGTTGGATGGGACTCTGAGTGACCTGATCTAGTTGAAGATGTCCTTGTTCATTGCAGGGGAGTTGGGCTAGATGACCTTAAAAGGTCCATTCCAACCCAAAGATTCTATCATTCTGTGATTCTATGATATATTTGGTTTGGAGATAACCCAAACTTGGGGTTTCTGGTTTCTAGGAAGTTTGGTCTTTTCTGATCTTGCTCTTGATGGATGTGGAATACAGGTTTTCCTCTTAAATTGTTTTTCACAAATAAGAGAAGAGAAATGATAATTGTTATTGTTGTAATTTAGAGAGTAGTAAAGCATTTCCACACAGCATGTATGTCCCCAGACTCTGGTAGCAATGGAAAGGAATTGACATTTTTGTCAGCTGCCTGCTTTGTGAAAAACAAATGAAAAGAGAGGTAGCGGAATTGTCAAGTTTAGAAACAGCTGAGGCTTCCAGGTAGAGATACGGAAGATACTCACCACGAGAACTGCTCTTCAGCAACTCTGAGGCATTGAGGCTTCTCTGCAATCTAATGACCTTGTATATTTCTGTAATAGGTTGTGACTGGTGAAACCATATTTTGTGTTGAACATCTGTGGTGTTTAGTGTGAACACTTCCCTCTTGTATTATGCAATTATGAGTGAATGTACCCCATAAAAGTTCAGTGCCAAAATTTGATCACTTGGACAAACGTCAAGTCAAGGAGTTATATTTGTTGCGGCACGATTAAGCCTTCTTTTCCATCTGTAGAGAGGCCACACAGCCTGTCCTACCATAATACTGCACACAGGATAAAAGAGGGACCAGATGCTTCTCACATCTGGTCGTTTTGTCCCCGGTGTCTTTGCACTGTCAGACATTTTCTCTGGGCTAGATTTCACTGAAGGGTCGATCTCTGTAGTACAGATGTCTGCATCCGAGCTAGTCATAGGGGTGCACTTTTTAGTCAGCAGAGCCATCTAGGGCACGTAACATATGACCTGTATTGGACAAGTGTTTCTGTTCACTAGCTACAAAGGAAATCTAGATAACCAGCTCTGATGTAGGCATCAGCCAAAGGGAGGGCTGTGGTTATCATCTGCTGAATCTCACTGTGGGTACACTTCCCTGCTTCTCTATCGCTCGGCCTCTGCGATTGGGAACCTGCTGCATTTCCCCATCAGGGACCGGGGCTAGTAGGGTCACTTTCCATGGTCTTGTTGCTGTCAGTTGTCCCATAGAGCAAAAGGACTCCCTAGCCCTGAAGACATGGTGCCCTCAACTCTTGTGTTGATCTGCTCACAGACTGACTTCTCCGATGATTTGCTCAGGGTGCATTTGACTATGTACTTACAGTGAAAGTTTCTCTGCAAAGAATTGTGTGTGTCCGTAGCACTTTGACAGAGCTCATAACAGAGTGGCTTTTGCACAATTCTCCCCATATTTGGGGTTTCTTGTCTCATGGTGGATAGATGTTATAACTTGCCACAAAAGTTTTTGTGAAGAGGGATTTTTTTTAAGTTTATGTCCAGGCCCAGTACAGATGGAAGTGTATCTGATCTGCTTGTCTGGCTGATTTGCTGAAACATATTCCACCACTGATCTGGAAAGCTGAGGCTTTTCTTTTGAAAAATGGGCATGCAGAGGCAAAGCTGGCCCCAGCACTGCAGATGCACTTTGGCAGAGGGATAAATGTGGTTCTGCTGCACAGACTGTGCTGCTTCTCTCTGCAAAACACAATCCTTCTCTCTGAGAATCCCTGTAGGAAAGACAGAGTGATGCTGATGGTGGGGGGGATTTGCAGCTCTTCACATTCACCTTTAGGACTGATTCATTGCATGAGCCCAAAGCCTGTGAGAAGGAGAACTCTGAAACCACTTTTGCGTTTAATGAAGATGAAGGCTATTTGGAGACTTCAGAAAGAGTCATATTGTTATTAGTCAAGAGTTGGAGGAAACATCTGCTCTCAATGCCTTTTTTGTACAAGACAGCATTTTGAGCTTTTTTCATGCCTCTAAAAACATATCTGTGAAACATACCTTTAAACGCACGGAGAGTGAAGAGCGAAATTTTGTCTGAATGTATTAACATGAAATATAACTGAGCAATGGCATTTCAGATTCCCTCTGAATGAACGGCTGAACTATAGAGGACAAGGCCTAGGATAGGGAGAGCATTGTCTCTAAATGTCTTTCTTCTCAAATTATTCAGCGTAGAAGAGGAACAAATGCTTTTCTAATGGTGGGTTGGGATTATATAACCATTATGCTATTATGACCGAGGCTTAATGATTCTTCAGATGAACTCCCTCAGCTGAAAATACATTAATAAAAATGTTCTGCTTATCCTGCTTTGCTGGACGTTCTAGAGTAGAAAACTGGGAATAGCTTAGTTTTTCTATTTTTCATAAAAATAAGTGGAAATAAGTTAATGTTGCTTAGAATGAGCATTGGGATCAAATCAGTAAATAAAACATTGCTGTTCCTACATGGTCATGTAACTGAAGAGAATTATATTTTAATAGCATATAAATATAAAACCACCAGAAAACAGTGATATGCTCAGGGAAAACTGACAGAATTTGGCATTTTATGTTAAGAACTGCATTAGTGAAAAGAAATATGTACAAACTTGTACTGTATGTGAAAGCAGGGCCCACCACTTTGGTCAGAGCTTCATGAGCTGTCAGGCTAGGAGAAACCATCTAGCGCGAGAATCATCTCACTCAGGATGGCAAGAAGTTAAATATCTTATGTCAATGTGAATCACTTAGTGAGCCCTTTAGAAACAATGGAAAGGAACAGGTGCCTCCAGTAAACAATTTCTCTGCCCTGCTTTTAGGATTAAATATGTCTCACTCTGGAGGTGCCTATTTTTTGTGAATACGGAAAGCACCTCAGCCTGAGGTGCCGATTTTAGTTGTAAATTTTATCTTTTTAGATCCCTAACTTAGGACAGTTGAATCCCACTACTAAATTAATGTGAGATGTAAGACTTCTCTGAGATAAATTTTTTGATCTAAAGCATTTTATGGAACAAAAAACAGATGTTAGTTTGAAAATGATTGGTCATGAAGGATCTACTGCATTTTCTAGTAAATTGATCCAGCTGTTAATTATGTTTATACTGTTTTTAAAGCTCTTTGCTTTATTTATAGCTTGAATTAGTCTAGCTTCAACTTTTAGCTGATATATATTGTTAAACCCTGGTGTGCTCCAGTGAGCTATTGCATAGCTTTGTTCCCATGCAGTGCATGTAGGGATTAATCTCTTCTTAATTCACTTGTCTCATAATCAGGTGCCGAATCTGAACGAATCATTTAGTTTCCCCCAACAGCCCATGGAGACAGATAATGATTTATCCAAGTGATTTGGGACATTTATTTTTTGCTGGAGGAAAAGCATCCTGGGGTGATGATGCTTTCTCTTTCCATCAGTTACAGAGGGGGCCTGGAAGATGTGGCTTACACTAGGCAACACTAGATCAGCTAACATCAGGTGAAATGAAATACATTCTTCTCTGAGATGTGCTTGTGACATTCCTGACCTTTGCTTAAATTAAATTAAACATACTAAGCTGCTGGAATCAGCTTTTAAAGATTATTTTTCCTTTCCTTCCCCCTCTTCCCTAGTCTGATATGTTATTCTGCATTGAACTCCCCTAAGTTTCTTAACACTCTTCTCAAAGAGTGGACACCAGAAGTGGACACCCTTCCCTCAAAGTAACATACTCTCCTGCTTCTACTTGGAATTCCCATTTCAAATTGTAACGATCATGTTAGAACATTGCTTTGGGACCTCAGCATGAGTAAATTTCTCTCATGACCCTCAAATCCTTTCCAAATAACTGCGTCCCAGATCATGATCCTCCATCCTGTGCACATGGCCTACATTCTTTGAAAAGATAAATCTTTTGAGGGACTAAGCTAAGCCGATTTCTTTTTAAATTCCAGATCTCAAGACACATAAGGCAGACACTTTTCAGAAGGGTAATACTTCATCTGTAAAATTTGACCTTAGCTGAAATCACAGGGATGTGGCTCAGAGAAAAGGCAGTATTTTGTAAGACATATAATCTCCTCTTGTCTCTCACATGTGTTTTTCCCTCTGGATTTTCAAAGAAAATGATTGATTTTGCCTTAAGAGTCACAGTGCAGCCACAGAAAATAGTAATGAATTAACTGTTTGAATGCCTGATAATCTGTGCTGCAGAGGAATCCTGCAGAATTAGCCTCATGTTCACACATTCCTTACATCTGCAATGGCAGCTCTTTGGAAGGAGACCTACAGTTTCTGTGCACGTTGACGTTGGTTTGGCTGGAATCCGATCTCAGCTGAGCCATTCTGAATCTAAAGTAACATCACTGACTGTGCAGCTGTTACTCTAGGTTTACATACTTGTAACTCAGCCTGTCCCGAAATCTCAGAGTCTGCATCCTCATGAACTGGGCGTATTGTTTACTGCAAGTGTGTTTGCAGAGAGAGGAAATAATAGAAAGGGAACACTGAAAAGTTTTTCCATTTCAGGGATATCCTGAGAATCTTAGAAAAACTGTGAAATACTTTTAAAGAAAGGATACAGATTGTAATTTGGCATGCTTTATCCCAGATGGTCTTACTAAAGGTGCATGGATATCGCTGGGGAGTGCCTACGTACCTGGGTGGCAGACAGATGCAACCTTGCTGTTCTTCAGCTCCAGGCCAGAAGCCAATCGTCCCTTAGTGTTGCTTGTGCTAGAAATACCAGGTCTTGCCAAGTATTTTTATTATCTGGAACAGGGTACAAGAATAAACATCCCACAGTGAGAGAAAGAGATTTCAATGTTTTAAAACCATATTTTTTAGGGAGGCCTCAAATACTCAAATGTCACAGGTACAAGCATTCATATGGAAATATGTTAGCTAACATCGGTCCTTAAAACTAAAATACGTTACGCATGAAATTGTGTATGCAAACTCTGGGCACCTGCTCCCGTTTCTGTTCCATACTAGTGCTCCTGGAGATCTTTTCTTTCTATGTCCTGTTTCTACTGTTTTCACTAAAGCCTTCTGGCTATAAACAACAAAAATGTTCATGTAATTCAATATGGTAATGCAAATGTCTGCTTTATAGAAAATAATTCTCTTGAATTTTTTCTTTTGGTGTATTTATTCACCTTCCCTCCTCTTCTTCCAATACATGGGTCTTTTATCCATCTTTTCCCCTCATCATGGAGACAAGTCAGTTAGAGATGAAATCATTATTAAGCATTTAATTTCTAATCCATGCCCTTCACAGCTTCAGACTTACTCCTTTGAGAATGTATTTTATTTCAGCTGTTAAGTTGTCACTGTAGTTACAGGAGGCTAACTTTAATAAAGGTGGCTGAAGAATTTTCTAGAGAATAATTTTCTTTTGGAAATGCTCCAAAGAACAGATCTTTCCCAAGAATGTATCAAAAGGTGAATAAACTGCAACAGGAATAAAACACACATTAAAACTGTTGTGATGATAGTATCAAAATGCTGGCTATAGAGAAATACAGATTTTTGGTTTCATTTATTTTAATTTTGATTTGCTGTATGATCAAAGTTTGTGTACAACAATGTAGCATGAAATCTGTATTTCCTATTATGCAGTATTATTTATTTTTGAAAGTATTTTGAAATTATCACAATAAAGTGATTTTAAATCAAAATAAATGATAATAAGTATTTAAATTCATGCAGAGTGCATCCAAACTACAGAAGAATGACTCCTTTTGGACACTGGCGTGATGAGCGAGCCAGTGCAGCAGAACAACCCAAGTTCCAGCAGGCTTTCAGGCATCTCAAACAGCTTCTCTTGAGTTACCTGTGGCCCGGAGACAGCCGAGCTCAGACCTGAGCAATGCCTTCACTGAGCACCTTTTCTGACCTCGCAGACTTGTGTTTATGCTCTTACTCTCCGTGTCTCACGGTAGGTTCATTCTCGATTTCATTGTTTGTTGCTCTTATTCCTTTTCCCATTCCTACCTCTTTCCCCCAACCTCTTTCTCTCCCCCTCCTCCCGGTCCCTCCTCCTCCGTGCCCGCTCCGATGGCTGTCGGGAGAGCGACGTGCCCGCTCTCTTTCCGGGCCCCGAGGAGCCGCGGGCTGCCCCGTTTCTCACACAGATGGGAAGAGGACGTTCCCATCTTCCGGCTCACAGCAAGAGCTCTGACAGCCACTTGACAGAGCAGAGCATTGGGCCTGGCTCTGAAACAGGTTTTCTTATTATATGAGGATTTGGGCTTGAGGAAATACAATGACAGCTGGTGGCTTTAATGAAAATTGTTTTTGGCATGATATGACTCAAAAGCCCTAGCTCTAGCCACCATTTGCCCTCTGTTATTAATACACTAGTACCTAAACAGAAAGATTTGAGTCAATTAGCAGGTGTAACTCACAACTGACTTGTGGAGCAACAGCATATCCATTTGAGACTCCTCAGATGTGTAAATAATAAGAAGTTGTCAGCTTACATTAATTTTTACGTACGTTGGCTACACCAGAGATGTAAAGGCAAAATCTTTTGTTGTGTTCAGAAAGATGTTCAGAAAGATGACATGGAGTTGAGGACTCCACAGGGAACTTAATCAATGCACACATTACATTGATCACGAATAGTTTTTCATTGTGGCAGGCTACTGATGAGATTTTTCTCCTTGTGTAATTCTTTCAGAATAATGTGTAGGAAAAAAGATAATAGAATGGAAACCGCATCTGCAAAATACAAGAGGCAGTTGTAATATTTTGTGAAATGCTGCTCAGTGAACCGAAGCATCTCTCACAGGATGAGTCCTCTGCCTGAAAGGTGCATCCAGTGTGCGTAAACGTAGGTGACTTTCAGCCACAGGAACATGGATTACTTACGAAAGGCTGGAGTCTGATCTCAGTTACACCTGCGTGCCCTGAAATGAATTTATTTGACTTTTATGATGCAAATGGGATATGAGTCTGGCATCTTATTTAACCTGAAGAAACTGTTGCCCTTTTCTGCAACAGTGTCATATTCTCAAGAGAAATTGGTAAAACCAAATATTTTAAAAATTATTTTATTTCTTTACAAAATGTACAGAAAATCCAAAAATTGTCCACAGCAAAAAATTCCAGCCATCTACCTGACACCAGGTAGCAGCTTTTCTGGATCTCTGGTTTTGCACTTGTCTTAGGAGGACAAGCAGCAAGAGGTACATACTTCCAGTGGCTGGTAGAAAACGACAAGTCTGGGTCCCACTTTGGCCCTGGATGAGTCATGATGGATTAAGCTGAGGGCATGTGTACACTTTCAAAGCTGGTGGTCCCAGCTCAGCCACAGGTCCCAGGCTTCTCACAGTCCTGAGTAATTTTTTATGCCCACGGTACCACTGTGAATCAGCTCATTTGCATTCTTCATTTTATCTCTGGGGAACCAAGGCACAGATGAACTCAGTAACTTTGCTGAAGGCACACGCTAATCTCAAGATACAGGATAGTATCAGGATAAAGAAAATAATATAAAATAAAAATTAAAATTAAAATTAAAATAATTAAAATTAATTAAACATCTAATAAAAATTATTAATAAAAATACATAAAGTGATAAAATATAATTAAATAATTAAAATAAATAAACTTAAAACATAGTTGCAATTCTAGTATGGAACAAAAGAGAAGCCTAGACCAAAATACAGATCATTGAGTTGACACCATCTTGTGGTCTCCTCAGTTGACATAATCATCTAGCATTCTCCTGTACAGCTTTCTGCAAAAGTATGTCACAAATGCCAAGTGTCCATAATGTAAAGGATGAAAAACATCATGTTACATAAAAAGACACTGTTCATCTGAATGTTAATAACGGTGTCTTTTTTTTATTCCATCAAGTACATAAAAAACTTCTTTAGGAGCCCAGTCTCATGCTTCTGATGACTAAATGTGTCCTGAACTCTTCAGTATAACAGAATATAAATAATGTGGGAAATCCAAATTTCTCAGCCAGAGTTCATACTTGGGGTAAAAATTAAGAAGCATATTACTAGTTTTGCAAAGCTCCATCTCATTGTTGCTTTGCTATCAGGATCTCAGAAGGTTACTGATTGCACTGTGGGCCCTAATTCTGCTCTCAGTCCAGTTTATTATCATTTTATTATGTTTAATAGTTTCTTCTGATGCAACCATCTGAAGGAGAATAGTCAAGCCCTAAATCTGTATGAGGCTAATATGTATTTTGCATTCTTTAAGAGCTCCCATTCTAAAATGAAATGTGGCAATTAGCTTTTAATAAGGTCTCATTATTTTAATAAAATACTACAGATAGATTGAGTTTTAAAATGTGTTAACATCACCAGCTTCCTCAGACTATGATTCTGTTTTTGTTAAACAATAACCAGCAAAACATACTTTCAATAGGTCTGAATGCTTATATATGCCACTTATTAAGGATGTTTTAGTTTCTTCCATTTTTCCTGAAGAGTTTGGAACCCAAAAAAGAGGCCAGGCAGAAAGTGGTAAGGAGGTAACTGTAGTGAGGTGGCTCTGTCTTGCTCACCCAGAGGATTAATGTCTCCTTTTATTGGAAGTGCTATTGGAAATGTGAAAAGATTGCCTACCACCTGGGGATTAAGTATTTTAGTACCTGAAAAAATACCTACTAGTTCCACTACTCAATAGTAGACAGTCAAATGAGATGTGTTATACACAGTGAATGCAATCCTGCCTTTCAAAGACAACATTGTCTTTGAAAACCTGTTACAATCACATAAATTTGGGGGAGTAGGAATAATTCCATTTTAGGGCACTCTGTGGTGACAGGCCCACGTTTTGACTGGGGAAGCAGACCTCTCTCAATTTCCAAAGTCCAGCCCTGACTGTACAATTTTCTCCTGTTGAGTAATACTAAATCATGCCAGCAATCACACGGACAATGCCTCGCACTCTTTCATGCTGGCCTGCATTCACTGCAAACTTCAGCCTTACTAGAGGTCCCAAGAGTGTTTGAGAAGTTGTCCCATCTCTGTACCCCAAGGCCAAGCTAAGCCTGTTTGCACTGATAGAAGCTATGAAACAGAGGAAGATCTCAAATGATCAGTGGTCACAGCAAAGGCAATATCTTGGTCCAATGACCTGGAAATATTTGAAAAGTGAATCCAAATGATGCTGTTTGTGGAGCTGTTTCACAAGTAATAGCATGGCCCAAGATTTTCCCAACACACTAGGGTTCAGCATGAGACCATTTCAGGACAAAATTGCATTCACTTCCATAATGGAGTGACCATAGTTGGTCCCCCAACTGATTCATTCATCATCCTATGTATGACCTGTATTTCAGAGGTACTGTTGGGATAGGGCAGATTTCAGAAGTACCTATGTGAACCTAAGGAGTAAAACCAAACCAAACTTCTAGGGAAAAAGGTTGTTTGCTTTTTGCTAAAATTTCCAAAGGAAAATGAATCACACATGAACCATTTCAGTTTCAGGTCACTTTTGAATAAAAGAGTTTGTATGTAATCCCAGACATTCTTCAGTAACCTGCAACTTGTTTCACAGGGCAAGGCTAGGGGGACCTAAACAAACATTGCCTACATAGAACTATAGGGCTGGAAAAGATCTTGCAGCTCCTCTAGTCCAACATCCTACACTGAAGAAAGATCAAACGTGCCTACACCATTCCTAGAAGGTGTGTGCCTAACTTGTTTTTAGAAAACCTCTAGCAAAAATAAAAGATGCAACAGCATCAGTCAATAGTGTGTCCCATTGTTTTACTCTCCAGGTGGCCAAAAAGCTGTTCCTGTTATCCAGCCAAGGCCAGTTAACTTGTTCAGCAGTGAACAGGGTCAATACAATTTGTTCTTGTCAAAGCTGTCAGCTGTTTTTACCATCTTAGTATGCTCCAGGCACTTACAAATTGGTTTTCTAATCACTTGTTCCAGAACCGTTCCACAGATTGGTGTTGCACTGAATAATCTATAATTCCCTGTTTGTTTTTTAAAAGGTAGGTATTGTATTTGCTTTTCTTGCATTACCTGTGACCTGCTCATGTTCTGTGAGTTTTCAGAGATAACAGTGAATCTTTCAGAGATTTCTTCCTATTCCTTTAAGCAAGTGAAGGTGAATGTCATCAGGCCCTATGGCTTCAATTACACTTAGCTTATCCAGACATTTTTAAACTTAATATCTCCCTGTTCTGGCTATGCTCCTATTTTCACATTAAATTTAATGTGGTTAAGTATCTGATCAGAAATTAATCTTTTTCTGTG
This sequence comes from Phaethon lepturus, assembly GCF_000687285.1. Taxonomy (NCBI): domain Eukaryota; kingdom Metazoa; phylum Chordata; class Aves; order Phaethontiformes; family Phaethontidae; genus Phaethon; species Phaethon lepturus. The sequence goes on from NW_010509672.1 coordinate 69,085, forward strand.
AAGACAGTGAACACTTCAGTACTCTGGGCATTGCCTGTTAAGCAATGAACCTTTACTTTGCCCTTCTTTTGCTTCTCAGGTACTTAGTGTACCTTGCATATTTTTGCTGCCTTTATGTTCCAAAATAATGTTAACACCTTAACCATCTGAACTTTCTCAATTCCTTTTAAACTCATATCTAATTATGTTCCTTATTTCTACTTTTGGGGTTTTTTTTTATTTTACATTCTTAGGAAGGTCTTGGTGCAGTTGTTTGGCTTGCAGTTGTTGAGAGCACTTTGCTCCCACTTTTTTTAAGTTACCTCCTGTAAGTTTATCATTTTGCATTTGATGTAGCTCCTATCACCAATTCCTACCTTTTCTGATGTGCTCTGTTCCTTAGATTACCTACGTTAAAGACTCGCCACAGTTCTTTTTACTGATCTCGAGATTTCTTTCATTGTCCCTTCTAAAATTTAGCTCAGTTCTCTTCTAGCTTTAACAGCTTCACTGATGGTGTGATTGCTGGTTTGTGGGTGACTAAATTGGAGGGTTTTGTTACTGATATTCTTAAATTGGAAACAATGATAGAAAACTGCAGTGGCTTTGTGCTTCAGCTGCCAAAATTAAAATTGCTCACAGACACAGTACATTTATATATGTTGTTAACGTAAAAATTACTGACAATCTCAGAGGATTTTTGAAACATTCAAGAAACCTTGCTTTGAATATCAAAAGACAATTTTAGACTTTGGCATAGATCAAGAGTGATGTGTCCTATGTTGTCAGACCTTACCTGGATATTTCCAAACTATTCACCTTTGCAGTGACTCCTCAGGGGTAAAAAGGTCTCCTAGGACCTCTTGGATCCTCCCTGGACCTCTTCATGGGTGCACATCACAACCTCAGCCTGGCCATGTGCAATGCCCACGAGATACAGAGAAGAGGAGATAAAGGAAAAAGAGGTTGCACAGGAGCAGTGCTGTTAAGTCTGGCTTATGTTCATGAATTCATGTAGAAACTACATAAAAACAGGATGTAAAAAAAAAACCCACAAAACTTCCAGATTCTGCTATTATTCACAGAAGGAAGTAGAGTTGGCAGAAAGCAAAGCCTGAACTTGAGTTGTGTCAGCAAATTAATGTCACTAATATGCCAGTGCTGTTCCATGGAGCAGTGATGACAACTCTTTTCTCAGCAACGAGAGGCTTTGAATCCTTACAGCCAAAATCAGCATTTCTGGCAGCCAGGAAAGGTCATCTGGCATCAAATCTTTACTGATCAGCGAGGCTTCTTTCTGGTTACTAGAGCACGCAGTTTGACTTCAAGGATTGGCTTCATATGACAGTTTTTGGAGACTCTTTCAGTGTGGATATTACAGAAAAGCACTTGCCACTGCCGAGAGCATGGCCTTTTGAAAGGATTCAGAGAGTTAGACTTAAATGGTCCATTATGGCAGCATTCCCACAGGCTAATGCACGTTCAATGACATTAGTCTCCCTAGTTTTCCTGTGTGGTCAGTGCAGAGAGAAAGGCTTTCTGAAGCTCTAAACCATCCTCTGGAGGAAAATATTTCTCTTCAACCTAAGCAGATGGCAGCAGGCTACAATCTGGGAGTACTTGTGTGAAAATGCTATGGTCATAGCCGGTAATGTCACCATATATTTGAAAACATAGACATTGCATATTGATAAGTACTTACCTGAGAAAGTATTTTCTCCTTGAAGTACAATGCACATTTACTGTGCTGCAGAAAGACATTCAAAAAGCATCCATGGTGTGGAAGGCTCCTAATATAATACGGGCCACTATAATGCCTCATGTCCAAAGAAATCAAAATGTTTTGCAGCTATTGATAGATCAAAGCTCCACAAAGATGCTCAGAGACAGATTTTAAAGTACACATTACTAAAATATCATTACACTATGTATGCAGTGGTTATCAATACTCATAAATTGTAGCTTACAGCTTCTTACACATACATGAATCTCCTTTTTCAAGTCCTATAAGTCTGGTCAAACTCTTCTCACAAGCTTTGGAAAAGAGAAATATTCCTTATGGGAAAGATAAGGCTAATCTTACTTTGCTCTATATCAGTGTACTGGAATACAAGAAATTTGTGGCATCTGTCCATTCTGGTGACAGCTGCAGTTGGTCCGCTTGGGTGCGGTTAGCAGTGAGAAGAGCTGTGTTTCTTCTGGCCTCCATGAGAGCATGAGTTCCCACACTGGGTCTTTAGGAAACTGTATAGAGCTTACTTAGTCTCCAGAGATGTACACACATTTCCCCCTGTTACTGTGCCAGTTCTTCTCCTCCCACTACAAGGGTGCAATATTAATTGGTAAAGCTGACAGCAGCACACATTCCCTGTTGCAATGTCACAGCCTTTAGTGAATACATCTTTAAAGAAGAAAATGTTACATTCTGTCTTTAGGGCACAATTAAAATACTTTTTTGATTTTCTGTACAGGTGAAATAAACTTCCAAAGGTTTATCACCTTTGGAAGAAGGGGAAGGCAACTCAAGAAGAGTAAAAGGATCTCGTTAGGTCAAGCAGAGACAAAATTAGAAAGGCAAAAGCCCAGCTAGAGCTCAATCTGGCCACGGTTGTAAAGGATAACAAAAAATGCTTTTACAAATGTATTAACAACAAAAAGAAAAGCAAGGAGAATCTCCATCCCTGACTGGATATCGCGGGGAACATTGTCACCAAGGATGAGGAAAAGACTGAGGTACTCAATGCCTTCTTTGCCTCAGCCTTTAATAGCCAGACCAGGTATCCTCAGGGTATTCAGCCCCCTGAGCTGGAAGACAGGGATAGAGAGCAGAATAAACTCCTCATAATCCAGCAGGAAACAGTTAAGGACCTGCTAAGCCACGTGGATACCGACAAGTCTATGGGGCCTGATGGGATCCACCTGAGAGTACTGAGAGAGCGGGTGGAGGTGCTTGCTAAGCCACTCTCCCTCATTTATCAGCAGCCCTGGTTAACAGGGGAGGTCCCAGACTACTGGAGGCTTGCCAATGTGACACCCATCTACAAGAAAGGCCGGAAGGAGGATCCTGGGAACCACAGGCCTGTCAGCCTGAACTCGGTACTGGGGAACATCATGGAGTTGTTCATCTTGAGGGCGCTTACAGGCCATGTGAAGGACAACCAAGGGATCA